>NC_069500.1:235727692-235742692 GCF_027579735.1 Bombina bombina | reverse complement strand
AGGTTGATTGCGATGTGGGTTAATGGCAGTTTAGGGGTTAATAGATTTATTAGGTAAATTGCGATGTGGGTTAATGGTGGATATGAGGTTAATAGTTTAGGTTAATTGCAATGTGGGTTAATGGCGGGTTAGGGGTTAATACATTTATTAGGTAGTTTGCGAAGTGGGTGAATGGCGGGTTAAGGGTTAATACATATATTAGGGAGATAACGATGTGGGTGAATGGTGGGTTAGAGGTTAATAGTTTAATTAGGCATATTGCGTTTTTGGGGATTGTCGGTTTAGGGGTTAATTCTTTTATTTTTAGTTGCGATGTGGGGAGATTGCGTATATAGGGGTTTTTAGGTGTCGGGTTTATTTTTGGGAGGTGTGTTAGACTTTTACAGGAAATGTAACTTTTTTTTTCTTAGGCGCCGGGTTTATGGGATTTCCCGATGTGAGAGGGGAAATTACAGGCAAAGCGCGTTTCAGCAGTTACTCTGAAGCCTGCGCCGCATATGTAATCTCACCCCATATATTTAAATTATTACACATTATATAGTAAACCAATAATAGTTTAAATTGTATTTCCCAGCTGTGATGCCTAGAAAGGATCCAGCCATTCTAAGCTAAATATTAGGTGTGGCTGGTGATGGCCAGCAGGGGGAAGTGGGGGGACCAATGCATGTCATTGGGACTCTAAACTATGGTACTAGGGCATCATTTTAAGGTGCTAGTGGTTATCTGGTGCCTATGTATTTGTCAAGCCCTGCTCTAGAGATTTTTACTATTTAAATACCAATGACTTAAAACGTTTAGTTTGTGTCCATTCAGAACTGGACAAAACAGGTGACCTAATTTAATGAGTGACCATGTCCAGCTCTGAAGTGGAAGTGTATTGATGCTATGGAGCATTATTTAGCTGTAACCACTTTGTGGACATTAAGCATAGTTTGAAGCACATAGTAATGCAATAATAAAATGCTCTTCAATATTAGAACATTGTACAATTAAAGGGACATTAAACCCAAATTTTTTCTTTCATGATCCAGATAGAGAATACAATTTTAAACAACATTCCAATTTACTTCTATTATCTAATTTGCTTAATTCTTTAGATATCCTTTGTTGAAGAAATAGCAATGCACATTGGTGAGCCAATCACACAAGGCATCTTTGTGCAGCCACCAATCAGCAGCTACTGAGCCTATCTAGATATGCTTTTCAGAAAAGTATATCAAGAAAATGAAGCAAATTAGATAATAGAAGTAAATTGGAATGTTTAAAATTATATTTTCTATCTGAATCATGAAAGAAAAAAATTGGGTTTAATGTCCCTTTAAGCTACAGAAACATAAGAGGCATGATGAGCAAGTTTAGGTAATATTAGAGGAATGTCACTTCACTTGAACACACTATCAGTTGGTATATCAATGCATGTTAGTACTTTTTGTAATTACTGTACTTTTTAGAATTCAATGGCAGCAATTTTTGCTACTATGTATCATATTGTTATAAACATTTCTGCAAACACTGCTGCCAGATGGCTAAAGACACGTGCATGCTCCTGAGCTCACCTAGGATTACTCTTAAGCAAAGGATACCAAGAGAACTACTAGTCAGTCAAAACTGAGAATAGAAGTAAATTGGAAAGTTGCTTAAAATGTTACACTCTATCCATTCCAGTTTTAATGTGTGTTAAGGGCGAGTTTGCCAACAAAGGACAAAAAACAAATTGATGCGGAAGATGCTATGGAACATTTTGCTACTTTTTATAATTATTGTAAGAATAAGACATAACTTTGCAACACAATAAGAAATATAAAGAATTACATTATCTTATTTATTTGGTTATATATGTGACCAGTATGTGTGTTTGAGTAAAATTAACATTTTGTTTTATTCTATAAACTACTGACAACATTTCTGCCAAATTCCAAATAAAAATATTGTCATTTACAGCATTTATTTGCAGAAAATGATAACTGGTGAAAATAACAAACATGATGCAGTGTTTTCAGACCTCAAATAATGCAAAGACAACAAGTTCATATTCATTTTAAACAGCACAATACTAATGGAGTTCAAAAATCAATATTTGGTGGAAAAACCCCGATTTTCGATCACATCTTTTATCTGCCTTGGCATTCTCCCCACCAGTCTTTCACATTGCTGTTGGGTGACTTTATGCAACTCCTGGCACAAAAATTCAGGCAGCTTGGCTTTGTTTTATTTCTTGTTACCTTCCATCTTTCTCTTGATCACATTTCAGAGGTTTTCAATGGTGTACAGGTCTGGAGATTGTCTGGCCATGACAGGGTCTTGATCTGGTTATCCTCCATCCACACCTTGATTGACCTGGCTTTGTGGCATTGAGCATTGTCCTGCTGGAAAAAAAACAATTCTCAGAGTTGGGGAACATTATCAGAGCAGAAGGAAGCAGGTTTTCTTCAAGGATAGCCATTACATGGATTGATTCATGCGTTTTTCACACAGACAGATCTACCCGATTCCAGCCTTGCTGAAGCACCCTCCTATAATCACAGATTCTCCACCAAATTTCATAGTGTGTGCGAGACACTGGGACTTGTAGGCCTCTCCAGGTCTCTGTCTAACCATTAGATGACCAGGTGTTGGGCAAAGCTGAAAATTGGACTCATCAGAGTAGATGACCTAGAATCAGGCAGCTTTATCTTTGTGAAGGATGCATGATTCAAGCAACATACAAGGTTATCCTGGAAGAAAACATGCTTCCTTCTGCTCTGACAATTGTTTTTTTTCCAGCCTGACAATGGTCCATGCCACACAGCCAGATCATTAAAGGTGTAGATGGAGGACCACTAGATTAAGACCCCAATTATGGCCAGCCCAATCTCCAAATCTGACCTGCATTAAAAATATCTGGAATGTGATCAAGAGGAAGATGGCTGGTCACAAGCCATCAAACAAAGCCAAGCTGCTTGAATTTTTGCTCCAGGAGTGGCATAAAGTCACCCAACATCAATGTGAAAGACTGGTGGAGAGCACGCCAAGGCGCATGAACGCTGTGATTGAAAATCAGGGTTATTCCACCAAATATTGATTTCTGAACTCTTGCCAAGTTAAAACGTTAGTTTTGTGTTGTTTAAAGATGAATATGAACTTGTTTTATTTTCATTAATCGAGGTCTGGAAACACTGCATCTTTTTCTGCAAATAAATATTTTAAATTACAATATTTTTATTTGGAATTTGGAAGAAATGTTGTCAGTAGTTTATAGAATAATACAAAAATATTCATTTTACTTTAACGCATACCTATGAATAGTAAACTGATAATTGCAGTGGTCTCTTAATTTGTTTCAGAGCTTTGTATATAGTATTACACCTTTTAAAAGTGCACTATATAAACACAGTAAACATGCTTTTTGTGCTTGCTAACAACGTAAGTTAAAGCTGTTTATTTTGATTTTGAAACTAGGCCTTAACGAATTGTAGTATAGTAGCATCAATAAAAAAATAGTTATAAAAATTGCTTTTTTTTGCAATCTCCTTTCTATAAATTGTTCTATAAATGTATTCTCAATAGCTAATGATAAGGTTATCACAATAATCATAAATATTTTTTTTTAATTTTTTTAAAGATACAGAATTTGTTCATTTTTGTGTTTTAACCACTGGCTGCATCCATTTTCCTGATTGTTGTCTTTTTTAATGCATATATTTTAGGGCTAATAAAACGATAAAATAGCTTAGTATGCTACAGAGTATAGCAATATAACTAAAATTTAAATTCTTCTCACTTTGTGGCTGAGAGTGTTTTCCACCTGACTCATCAAATGAAAGATTCATCAATTAATCCTCTGACAATAACAATATATACACAAAAATCAATCTAGGATTGATTTTTTTTTTTTAGCTAGAACATGAAAACCAAGCCCCGACTTATACGTAATGTGAAGTTTCTTCTCAGTTCGACCTTATTATTGAACATAACATCTGAAGAGTTGATATAATTATTTGTTCAGAGTTAACTACAAAAGTCTGATTGTTTGAGAATAGTATATGAGCAGTGGAGATGTTAGTAGTATCTGACTGAGCTAATAAAGTTGTCAGAACACTGATGATAGGAAACCCTTGAAGGAATCCAATAGAGAAAGACACATCCGTAAGACCCGATGCTGGACCACCCATAATATTTAACTCTGAGCTCAGTACTGAGTGAGATCAAAGGCATAAAGGGACAATGGGTTCTAAAAGAAATGCTGTACTGATATACAGATAGTGAGAATATGGTTAATAGCATAATTAAGTGCTCCATTTTTAAAATTCTCTTAAGTCCTCAGTGTGGGAGATTTACGTTTCAAATTAGCTTTCTTTATTTTTCATGTTAATCTGCTTTGTCATAGTACCTCTCTCGAAAGAAATTCACACAATATTCTATTCATTTTTCATTCGTTAGGTAAAAAAAAATAATAATAAAATAAACACTAAGGGAATTTTATACCTACTTGTTATATATATATATATATATATATATATATATATATATATATATATATATATATTAGTATTTTATTTAAAACAGCATTTCTCTATTATTGTAGTGTACTAATAATAATGTTTTTATATTCCTTTATATTTTGTAGATGATAAACCTGTATACTTTTAAGTGAATACAATGGTGATAAAATTGTGCTAATCTGTATTAAAATGTGTAAACTAAGCTAATTACCCATAACCTTCAAACATAAATAGTTCTGTTGATTTTGTTAGTGATAAGATTTCCCTAAAGCACTATTAACAAGTATAGGTTAAATTCTTAAAACATTTTCAGAGGTTGGGAATTTAAAAGGTTTGATCATATGTCTGTGATAAGTGAATAGTGTAATAAAATATGTCTATTTTTTTATTAAACTCAGTGATCTTAGAAGAAACTATTTAGTATAGGGCACAAAAGGCTTAAGACTCAACAACCTCAGTTTGTGTTTAAATCAAACATTTTAAAAATTCTAGAATTTATCTGTTTTTAAACTAATTATAAAATGTGCTTTACCTACAAAATAAATGGGATTTTTTAGTTTTATTAAAGGGTCAGTATACCCCAATTTTTGTTTATGTTTAAAAAGTTAGATAATCCTTGTATTACCCAATCCCCAGTTTTGCATAACCAACACAGTTATATTAATACACTTTTTACCTCTGTGATTACCTTGTATCTAAGCCTCTGCAAACTGCCCCTTTAGCTCAGTTCTTGTGAGAAATTTGCATTTTAGCCAATCAGTGCTGACTTATCAATAATTCCACATGAGTGAGCACAATGTTATCTCTATGGCATGTGAACTAACGCTGTCTAGCTGTGGAAAACTGTCAAAATGCACTGAGATAAGAGGCTACCTTCTAGGGCTTAGAATATTAGCATATGATCATACCTATGTTTATCTTTCAACAAAGAATACCAACAGAACAAAACAATGTTGATGATAAAAGTAATTTGAAAAGTTGTTTAAAATTGCATGTCCTATCTGAGTCATGAAAGTTTAATTTTGACTAGACTGTCAATCATATATATTTTTTTTAAATGCACTTGCTTTGTTTCTTTCTATGCTAGGAAAGTAAAAGCATGACGTAATGTTACTCTGAATATATTTGTGTTATAAGGATATTGTAAATAAATATGTTATTTTCTAAATTCAGTAATAAATAAAAGAAAATATATGCTTTTTTAAATAGAGGAATCATATTGTTTGCTGAGAACAATACAATTAGTATTAGATTTTCAGTGTTCCCCATAGCTATACATTTACTGTACTTTAGTTGAAGTCTTTAATATAATCTTTGCAGAAATATAAGACTTAAAAACAGACTTTCCAATGGTTTTCAAATAACTTCACTCTGAGCCTGCATGTCAAAAAATGTAACCTAACATTGAGACCCATCACAACCCAATTCCAGTCCATCAAAAAACATGTCATTTGTTGTTTGTGTGTATGTTTGTGTGTATATATATATATATATATATATATATATATATATATATATATATATATATATATATATATAATCTCCAAACTTTTTACCTTGTTGAAAACCTATTAAGACATGCTGAGAAACGTGATCATTTCATCAACATGAAAAAATGGTGCAGTTTAAAGCTTTTTATCAAGTTCACAAATTGTTTTAAAATGTTAAATAACTGCCAATGTCATTAAATGAGCTTCTTGTGGAAACCATATCAAACTGCAAACAATTAATTCATTTTTTGACTAATTTTCTCCTTTCTCATTGGCTTCTTATACTTTGCTATTTTATTGAGTTTGAGGGGAATCACTTTTTGCAAGTTTACACGACCCAAATGTAGAGAATCTAGGTGTTCATCATGCATGTTTGACTTCTAAATATATTCAGACCAAAAAAGTGCTTTGCTTGAAGTAGAGTTTTGTTCTAAAAAAATTGCAATATAACTACTAAAATGCACACTTTGTATGCTATAATTTGTAACAATATATAATCTTTAGTCGGCAGAGTCGTGCTGTAGAAGAGGATTCATGTTGCACATTCTTCCTTCATTGCACTGTGCTATTTAGGCCCCTGCAGGTGTTAATGGAATCTACATAGATAGATGAATAATAACTGTTACACCCAGGAACCAGAATTTATGCAGAAAACTTCTGTACAAGTTTGCCATTTATATGCATTATGATAAAGAATTCATTTTTCTGATTTAATAACTTTACAGGGTTGACCTAATTATTAAATGGAACCAGAAATATGACTATTGACATCTGTGGTCCTTTCTTAGAAAGTGTTGAGGGCATTTTATATTCTTTTAATGCTTATAAATTACCAGTTATGAATAGTAAGCGTACTGCGTGCAAAATGTGCTGCTGTAATACAATTTCAGTAGCTGTTAAGTCACCTAAAGTATTGCGTTACAAAGAAATAAGCATTTTTTTGTAATATCATAGTGGAATATTCAAATTCCATTTCTAATAGTAATACTAAAAAAATAATAATAATAATAATAATAATAGAAAGGTTAGTGAGAAACTGTGCTTAACACTTTCAGTACAAAAAGCAGTGTTTGTTGTATGCATTTAAATAGTGTTTATGTAGCAAGGTGCATTATGTCTTCTGTTTGTATAGAGCTTATTGGCTGAATACCGCAATATAAAATGTAAAGCACTTCAATGCGCATAAATAAAAAAAAAACGTTAATTTTTAACTAACCCCCCCATTTTGAAAGATTTTACTGTTCTGTAAGTATTAAAATAAAATAATATTTTAATACTGATTCTCCAAATAATACTTAAGGTTCATCCAATTAATAACTCTATCATGTCTTTTAGGATGTCAGAAGTGGCACCTGCAACTGCTTTTTCACTGATCAGTGCCTTTTGGCTCTCAATATGATTTTTTTTTTCTTATTCTTTCAGGTTAATAGATCAATAAAAACATCAGTTAAAAAAATACTTGATCATCCTAGATTAAAAAACAAAAAAACAAACCAACCTTTGTCTCTTTAGTTATTCACAGTTTAAGGTGTGATGTCTTGAAATGTTAAAAATGAACATGACAACTAGGTGTCTCATAAATAATTATAAATAGACATACACACAAACACGTATATATTTAACATTTTCTTACAAATGAGTATATAAAATGGACTTTAAATGGAGAAATCTACAGCGCCTTTTATTTGTAACCAGTGAAGGGACAGTGAAGACACAGAGACCTAATAATGTCCTTAAACAACAGAAAGAAAAAAATAGGAATCTGAAGTTTATAGTTCTTTTTTGATTTTTATTTCGCATGTGATTTTCTTTGTATATATGTGATTAGATTGTACAAACTGATAAATAGTTCAATTATATTTAATAATATATAAAGAATATGATTTGTGTAATGTGTGAGTATTCATGTAATGTGTATGAGTATTTATGTAATGTGTATGAGAAACCTAAAAATATGAGCTTCAAATTGCTATTAGACACTATTATGCTATTCAAAGGTAATATACCTTTGGAATTAACTTAATTTAAGACTAGAAAACAAATGTTTCAGAAGTAAAGAGATTTCTTATTCATGAAGTTAAAAGCAGGGAAACAAATCAATTAATAAAAATGTCCTTGCAATTGCCATAATACAGATTACATAGCTATGTCGTCTTTTTTACATAGATGTATGTTTTATATATATATTTATAGGTGTGTTGTGTGTGTGTGTGTGTATATATATATATATATATATATATATATATACACACACACACACACACACACACACACACACACACACACACACACACGACATAGCAGTGGGATATTTACCATGGTGTTTTTAGCCTTTGTCATACAATAGAAGTTCACTCAGTAGTTTAAGAAAACAGTATATCTAAATGTAATTTTACATAAAATACGTTAGTATACAAAAACTTCAGACATTTAAGTAAATTATTTAATTGCTTTTGCAAAAAAAACCCATAGAATTACTAAATACAAACAATATTCTATTACAGAATTTAATTTTAAGAAGGAAGATAACTATATCAACATCTACTGTAATGATTTACAGTTCATATAGATTATTTCACCATTTCTTATGGAGGGGTTGGTTGAAATGTATTTAATTGTTCCTGCTAAACACTCTTGCAAATATTATTATTTTTTGTATGCAATTTGCAAGCGCTTTCCTTTATCTAAGTTGTGTTTTAGGGAAAATTATATTCCTGAAGTGTTACATGATTATATGAAATACAGAAAAGTTTTTCATTTAATACAAAAGTTGAATGGATTATTTATGAGAGAAAAAAATGCATTCATTTCTTTTTCATTCAAGATAGAACAAATAATGTGAAACATGAGTCTAAAATAGTACATTTATTATGCTGCTTACATTACAGTTTTGTTTTCATTGTTGTTATTAACCTCAATGTGCTGCAGGCCTTGGAAATGTCTTTATAACTATCCTGCGGACAAATACCTGAAATAAAAATAGCAAATTTTATAGCAATGTTCTTTTATTTTAATAATTCATCCTATATTTTGACGTGATAAATGATGACATTACAACAAATTATTTTTAGGAGCAGCTTACATTTTATATTTTTAAAGTATTTGTTATGATACTAAATTTCAGTTTTACTTGGTATAAATGTTTTTACATTAAACCTTTTTTTATTTTAAATTAAGTGGACCAGCTAATGAGTTTTATTTAATAACTAACTATATGCCCCCTTTTTAGTGCTTAGTCATGTACATTGCAACGTTACCTAATATAAAGATAAATTTCAATAACATATAAGGAATATATACTATGCATGTAAAACTATTTTAAACTAAAAAAATACCCTTTCATTCCAATTAGTACGTAAAAAAACTAAAAACTTTCTCTGACTTAAAAATGTTGGTTACAACATTGGATCTTATTTATCTCATAGAAATGTTTATATTTTGTATACTTCCACTGTTTACAAGAATTTAAAAAAAGTTTACATAAATGTTTACATACCTTGTAACATATAACATTTTATAAAAAATGTATAACAAAAATATAGTCTTTCCATTGCATCCTTGTAAAGTTCCATACAAAAATAGTTATCTACAATTTTATTTATTAAATAGCTATTTTGCCTGTGTAGAAGATACAAAAATTATTTATTTATATATTTATTATTAAATGTTTTGCATCCAAGAGGTCTATTTTGTATGCTTATATAACTATATTTGAAAAATCAATCAAATTTAAAAAAAAAATGAAAATTATATATTATAGTAAAAGTAAAGTGAAAAATTATAATGGAGAGTGCCTTCCTGATTTCATTTTTTTTTTGTATGCAATACTTTTTAAATGCACCCCGGGAGTTGTACTCTGCAAGTGAGTGCTGGATCCCAGTCTATATATATAAAACACACTTGAATACCTCAAACAGGAAAATTAAATGATAGTACTTAGATTTGATGTTGATGTGCTACAAACTTTTTTAATCAGTGTGATATTTCTATGTTTATTGTAGCTAAATGTTTTCCTTATTTTTATTGCATAGTGTGTACAGTAATACAAACTCCGGTAATGAGAGGCTATCGTAGTCATCTGACAGAAAAGAGCATACCAATAAAGATGCTCCCACATTCACATTTCTATCACTTCATGCACTATGTAGCTGCTGAAATGCTATGCTTATTTTAATGTTTGTCTTAGGACACTGTTGCACAAACAAAGGCACACGAGGGATGACTGGCTATATATTATTTATACTCTAGTAACTGAGGGCATGATTATCTCAAATGCAGGTAAGGGAAATGAGGCAACATGTAAATTCTAAAAGGTCAACGGTAATGAGTGGAAATAAATAATTTATTTGTAGACTCTGCCTGCAACATTCATTTTTGTTTATGTTTTTTCTTGGTGGCTGTGGCGTATCTTCCTTCGCACATACACCGGTATCATTTCTAGAAGAATAATTGACAGCTTCTATTAAAAAATGTAGTATGTTGAGGAAGAAGTGTAGCAATAGTCTTGGTAAAACCTTTTTTTTTTTTTTTTTTTTTTTAATTACCAAATGAACATTTCCTGTAGAATAATAATGTGCAATTTTAGTTTAAATAAAGATATTATTTTTTTCTCCACATTAATGTTAGAAAGTGGCAACTACTGAAAAAATGTTAATTGGCTAATTATGAACATCTTTAAAAAAATGCATTTATTTTAGTTTCTCACGTGTAAAGATCAACATACTATTGACTAGATATTTTGCCACAGGCACTTCAGTTGAGATTCATTACCCAGGTGTATGGCTGCACCAAAGCAATGGCTTCATTTTCAGAAGCTCAGCAGAATCTTGAACTTTTTCTCAAAATCATTATATGATGGGGAGAGACCCCCTTAGCATGTTATGGGAATGTGTTAGCCCTTCTGTTTTAACCTTTGAAAACAATGGGTCAACATTGTGCTTCTATAGAATGAGCTCAACAATTTGTTTAACCCTACAGTATCTGTGCACTCTAGTGTCGCTCTCAAAAAGCCACTTCATATACATTTTCTGTATATAAATTGGTAGGCCAAGGCTTCATTTCTCAGTGCTTTCATTTTTTTGTAGTTGATAGCGAATTTCATAAGAGCAGTACTCTGTCATAGTCATGTTGTTTTGTTGTGTGCGTCTGTGTCTTTTAATCGCACTGGTGTTGCATCAGCATTATGTGCAGCTGGAGCTGGAAAATAGATTTAATGCAAATGTGGGATAATGTAGTTTTTTTTTCCAATCCAATATTCTGAATATATGTAAAACAGTGTAAAAGTTTTATTGAAGAATATGCCATGATTATAAAAAAGTGTATGGAGATATATATATGTGTGTGTGTGTGTGTGTATATATATATATATATATATGTGTGTGTGTGTGTGTGTGTGTGTGTATATATATATATATATGTGTGTGTGTGTGCGTGTGTGTGTGTGTGTGTATATATATATATATATGTGTGTGTGTGTGTGTATATATATATATATGTGTGTGTGTGTGTGTGTGTGTGTGTATGTGTGTATATATATATATATATGTGTGTGTATATATATATATATATGTGTGTGTGTGTGTGTGTGTGTGTGTGTATATATATATATATGTGTGTGTGTGTGTGTGTATATATATATATATGTGTGTGTGTGTGTGTGTGTGTGTATATATATATATATATAGAGAGAGAGAGAGAGAGAGAGTATCCTTCATATCACATTACTTAAAAATAAAAATGTCTTAATTTATGGGGCATGTTTATGTCTTTGCATTTCTCACTTTATTTCTGAAAGTTGTTTTCTAGTATATGGACTATTAGATATATTCTTTTTGTAGCTTGTGAATATTAAGGCTTCCTGTTTAAATAAAGTCTTAATGTGACACCTTAAAGGTAATCGCACCATCCTTACAAATGATAAACTTTTAAACTTTCCAACAAGCACATTTGATTTGCCTAACCTCTTATGTTATGTCCTAGAAGCGGTGATGCTGTTACTATCTCTTAAATAAATATAATGTATATTCACTGTATTTTTATTCCATGTATTATGTATGCATCATTTCTAGACTTTATCTCTGACAAGAACTAATATATCAAATTAAATAGTAAATTGTGTTCATTAGCCTGGTAACTACCCCAGTTTTACAATACTCTCAGCAGCATAATTACATTATAACTAACCTGTGATATTTGCTATCCACTCGTTACTTTTCTAGATACCCTTTAAGTTCTGCTTTTCTCATGAATTAATAACGATAAATTATATTTGTTCGCATACATTTTTTATGTGGCATTTTTTAAGTCATTTAATTTCTAAATTGCAATATTTCCAATAAAATAAATAAGTTTTTAGCCAGACATTCAGGTTTTTTTTTTTTTTCTAATTTATTTTTTTACTTATTACCGATTTATAAAGAGAAATAAAAATATTTGCACCTTTTAATATTATTTTTATTGCCACGCTACCAGTGAACTCCACTTGGAAATATCAGGAATAAAAAAAAAAATGCATGTCATGATCAAAACGCAGTGCCTGATGGCCTGAAGGTTGAAATAATTATCTCTGGTGGCCGTGCAGATCTCAATGTCAAAGCTGAGAACCACAGGGCAGCAAAATTTAAGCATGACAACTGGCATGAGCACAGACAACTGCTTTGGGCCCTTTATGACTGTTTGATAATGCATTTCTTTGTTGGAAATATTGTTTTTTGTCTTTTTTTTCCTTCTTTTTGTGGGTTTGAAAGTAACTACATGTGTCTAATCTCTCATTCGCCTTTATCATCCATTAAATTCCTCTGATATTTACAAACCGAAGCAACATTGCATGTGTTTGCCCTGATTTGTAAATGAGCAAATCTTTCTGCTAAACTGTAGATAGATGGCAGCATTCATACAGACTGGGAAAAGCAACTCTACACTGCGTGCTCTCTCCTGCTCTCTAAATAAACCTGTCACTTTATTATTTGACAAGATCTTCATTTTTATTCATTTTATTCGGGCCACGATGGGGGCATTTATGGCCATTTGCTTTACGAGGCTCTGGGCTGAGTTTGTACGCATTGTAAGCCGAGATCCATTATCCCGGTTACAAGTGCATACAATGCGACTGCGATGATGAGATACCAAAGTCAGTAAAGACCACATAAGCCACCCTTGATGAAAAGATAAATGAATGCATAAATAACGTTGTGCTCTGCTGTGTTTGCCGAGATCAAGGATAGATTTTGAAGGTTTTCAGAGATCAGATGTACAGAACCTAAAGAATCTCTCTTTACATTTAACATTCTATGTACAAAGACCAAGAACAGTTTAACCGGTGCTGTACAGGCCACTCCATTAATTAAAGTGTTAAGTACTGTCCAGGAATGATTAATATATGGAACAGGATATAAATTTAGACTGAGATCACATGCCAAAGAATTAAAAAAAAAAATAGATATTTTTTGATTAAAGTAATATAGTTTACAATTCAGGGAAAACTACAAGTTCACTCTCTACTTATTATTGTAAAAAGCTTACTGCAAGTTCTTACTAGCCCAGTACTAGTGTATATGGGTATAAATATGCACACATTCATTTATTTCTCATTTGTTTACATATGCACACATTCATTTATTTCTCATTTGTTTACATATGCACACATTCATTTTATTACAGTTTATATGAAAATATTTCTTTCTATTATAACATCATAACTATTGTAATTGCAGAATAAATAATGCTACTTTTTAAGGCATGGAAAGCATAACAAATGTATAATGAATATGAAATTCCTGCAATGTGTTTTTTTGTTCTCTTTAAAATAAAAAAGCATTCTAAATGTAAGCTAGCAAGTAACATATCTATGCAGCTGAAAGACAGACAGACATTGGGTTCTCAGAGACACATTTCCACAAACCTGGAAGAAGGTTAATCTAGTACAGGAACATATCTTTTTTTTTTTACGGATTACATTTTAACATATTCTGTTTTGTATAATGTGTTTAGTATTGGTGATGCCCTATGTATTGGGAAACACATTTATCTCATATTTGTGTGATATATGTCTCATATCCGGGGGTCAGAGATGCATGGAGGGGTTGTGCACCCACAGTAGGCAACCAGAGATCATTGATTTATAAAAAAACAAAAAAAAAAAAACATTTTGGGTAACATTACAAGTCGCATGGCAAATCTATTGTGCAAAGCTCATTACGTATTCGCCTCAAAAAGTGTACATGAAAATGCGAATATTTCATATTGCTAAAATGTTTTCGTAACGGAATATGTTCTATTTATTTATAAATACATATTTCTCTATATTTGAGATGATTTTTGGATTGATATATCTATTTATAGCGAGATATGTATTTGAATATATATATGTCTAGATATCTCAAGATCTATATGCGAATATCTCTTTGAAAAGCCCTCTTAGATATTGTTTAATGTGCATAAGATTTTAATGTGAAATCTTTTCATTATTTCCTTAGTTAAACATATCTCTATACATATAAATCCATATTTCTCTATGTATGTGTATGTATGTCAATGTAAAATCCCTTTGTCTGCTTTTTTTTCCCCGAACACCCAAGAGCTTTAATTCCTTATAACTTTTGTGTGCAATACTTTTTTAAAAATACCTTTTATTAGACAGTGTTAATATGAGTGTAACTGTACTTTGTAATGTATTTTTGAAGAGTTTCATGAAACTTTTATGTTGTGGAAAACTGTTAACTACAGCTCTTCGAGCGCAGAAAGGATTGTTAGCAATTTTTCAAGACTTGTAATACCTGCACAATGGAAATTTTGTTGCGAAAAGACCATATCGTGCACGGAATACCCATACAGCACGATTTGTAATCTTGCCCTATGAGAGTGGGGAGGCATCATGCAATAGCAGTAACCCTTAAAATGTTCTGCTGCCCTAGGCACAGGCCTTTTTGGCCCTTAAATTTTATAAATAGGGCAAACATTTAACAAGTACAATGCTGACCTTATTCAGATCCAGCACTTATAAACAGTTTCAGGGTTGTGTATAATTTCAA
>NC_069500.1:235572692-235720192 GCF_027579735.1 Bombina bombina | reverse complement strand
GCATACAAACTTACGGCCGTGAAAGAAACGCATGCGCTATTGAGCTAACTATACGCATGCGCACTGCAAATCAAAACAAGGGTGCACGAGCGTAGTCCGCTTGTAATAAACAAAGCGGCGTCAGAGGATCAAAATAAGGAAGTGTTGTATGGGCGGAGCAACGCGTGATAACGAAGGTACATTATATATTAATTTTATTCTAAAAGGAATTATAATTTATACTTATAAAGTTAGCGACTTTAATGTTTATAACGTAAGCTTTAACATGATGTGTTGAGAGCAGAAAAAATTGACCTTCACTTTAAATTCATCCCAATAAAAAGGTTACCCGTTTAACACATGCAATCATATCCATGAATTCTTTTTCTAGCCAGAAATGTATCTAGACCATTTTAAATGTATCAAAGGTATTTGCATTTACTTCCTCCTTAGGTAATGAGTTCCACAATTTGATTGCTCTTACAGTAAAAAAAAAAAAAAAGTTTACATTGCAAGAGATTAAATCTCCTTTCTTCCAGCCTTAAATTGTGACCCTTTGTCACAATCAATTTTCATGGAACAAACAGAGGTTCTGCCATCTCTGTATATGGGCCTTGAAAATATATCTATATAAAATAATCATGTCACCTCTCAAGCGCTTTTTTTTCTATAGAAAATAAACCCAGTATAGCTAACCTCTCCTCATAGCTTAAATGGAGGATTTAAGCTATGAGGAGAGGTTAGCCATACTGGGATATTAGCTTTGTGTCCCTTCTCTGAACTTTTTCTAAGTCTGCAATGTCTATTTTGAGATCGGCCCCCAAAACTGCACTCCATACTCTAGGTGAGGTGAACATGTTCCTAAGTTTTGTGAATGTCACTCGCACAAGTTGAAGAAAAATGCACGCATGTGACCTAATACATAATTTGCACTAATAACTCTTAAAGAAACATTATTGCTTCTTAAGGAATTAGAAGCATTTTAAATGCATATTCTCTTTCCCTTTAAACAAGTAATTAAATAGGTATCTTTCTAAATAAACTACTTTATATCCATAGCAGCGAATAATATTTATTATTTTGACTAACTGTCCTTTTAAAGGGACAATGGTTTGTTGTGACTTTGTGTTGAAAGCATGTTTTATCCTTTTTTCTATTTATATAATATACAATGTCAATGTATTTTATTATATATATATATATATATATATATATATATATATATATATATATATATATATATATATATACACATATACACACACACACACAATGTAAGCACAGTGTGCACAGTTACAGATGCTGATAGGTAGGTATGCTCTGTACAGAGTCCATAGATAATACTTTTAATCCGCACTGGAGTAAACAGGTTGCTCATCTTGGCGTTAATAAAGAAGGCAAATACAGCCTTTTTTTAAAACACTGCTTTCTAGGGGTTTATTCACAGTAGCTTTCTTGGGCTGAAATATTGTGGAAATTAGTTTTCCCCTTATTACTCTCCAATAGTAAAGGATATAAAATTACTTTCTGCCCATTTTACCAAACTATAAGCTACAATAGTGTCTACGGGCTCCTATAGGATGAATGAGACTTATTGGAAGAGAGTGCGAGGTGAGCGAGATTTTTTTTTATTTTAAAACATGCATTACCTCTAAGTTAATTATTAGGAGGTCAATCTGTCAAATAATATTCTGCTGTATTGATAAAGAACATTTAAATAAAAAATATTTATAATTTAATGTATCATAAATTTAATAATACATCCCATTTTACAAGTCCCACAGATTCCAAATTTTTGTACCAGTTTTTTCCATATTTTTGAATGTACATCGGTTTTAAAAAATAATGGTATGAAGGCTTTGTCCCTCGTCTTTCATTCGATAGGATGCCTTTGAAAATGTCACCCATCATCCCTAACTGAACAGTGTCATACATTTGTACATAAAGCTAAGTCATGCAAAGTATGACCTTTTGCATTATATCATTAGCCCCTATTACAGAACAGTAGGAAATATATTGTTCAAATTTCAAATTTTTGTTAAAATCTTCAATATCACAAAGATTTTTGAATAAGTGATATTTATGTGAAAGGGTCACAGATGGTAGAAAGATGTGTTACCATGAGAAAGCATACCATTTTGTGATTATAAAATTAATCTGTCTCCAAATCTGTTTAAAGACTTTTTACCGTCTAATGAGCGATATAAATTATTAATATTTTCATGTTCTTTGGGACACTCGGTGCCATAATTTTACGAACACAGCTGTTTGACCCAGTGACATCATGTGTTGCATATTTTTGCATTTTAATGTGATAGTCATTTAAAAGGTTACAATAAACCCACAACTCATAAGTAATTAAATTATTTAGCACAGAAATTGTAAAGGAGCCTAATGACATAGGTCACGGTTGGAACACTATAGATTTGCTGTTGTGTGTTGCACCTGTTTTTTTGTTTGTTTTTTTTAAAGGTGTGTACACAGACTTTTCTTATTTTTCTATATTACCATTGATAATCATCCAGTTATAATATTTCCTTCCTGCTTTATATCATTTTTATATAAAGGAAAAAAAATACTTTTGGGAACCATTCCAAGACATGTCTAGCATCTCGCCCTAAGAGGTTTTCTGCAAACATATGTGCATGGCATACTCTTTGCAAATAATTCTGTAAAAGAAAATGATCCAGAGGATTTCTTTTTTGAAAAGAGTATTAATGCTTCAAGGTCATAAATACAATAGCTGGCTGTTCTTAGTTTCATAGCTCTATCTGTTGATTTTGTTCTGTTATAGGCTTGAAAAGGAAACAGGCACCTGTGTATTTTGTGTTTTAATAAATAAAAAAGAAAGAAATCTTATGTTTCTAAAATGAAAATATTAGAATGTTTCATAACATTTTTCTTCTCTTTTTTTTAATTGTTTTTTAAAACTGTACCCAAACAGTTACTCCGATCAAGTATGTTTTTTTGTAAATTATTTTTGTTGAATTTTTCAAATACAGTTGTGGCATCAATCTCCTATAGATAAATAAAAGCTAACACAATGCAAGTACCATAGTCTGTAATGCAATACCAATAAGAGGGACCCAGGCTAAACAATATGAAAACTGTATAGCGGTTACGTGGATGAGACTGGTACTGTGCAGATAAAGTTAAGGGATCACCGCTGTGTCCTTTTAGTTCTAATTGCAGCATGATATTCACTATCACAATGAACACCAGATATAACTTTATGCATAAACAACTTAGTATACCTAAAATCACTAACAAGAAATAAAGAAAAAAGGGTAGACCCCTACAAAATATACTACAAAGAAAGGCAGGAGTATGCACAGGGGATGAATCCTGAGTACAATCAGGATTTTTTGCTTACTTCTTCCCCCCGCAACATTTTTTTGACAATATCATATATTGGTCAGTAATAATATGTATTATTGTAGAGCCATTATTAATAGATAAGATAATGGTTTTGTTTCTCTTGTAGCCTTCTTTTATTTATCTTTTAGAGAAACTTATAAAATAGAACAAGAAGAATCATGAATTGAGGATGTTAAAGGGTCAGTCTACACCAGATTTTTTATTGTTTAAAAATATAGATAATCCCTTTTATTAACCATTCCCCAGTTTTGCATAACCATCACAGTTATATTAATATATGTTTTACCACTGTGATTACCTTGTGTCTAAGCCTCTGCAGACTGCCCCCTTATCTCAGCACTTTTGACAGACACGCAGTTTAGCCAATCAGTGCAGACTCCTAAACAACTCCACAGGAGTGAGTACAATGTTATCTATATGACACACATGAACTAGTACTGTCTAACTGTGAAAAACCTTCAAAATGCTCTGAGCTAAGAGGCGGTTTTCAAGGGTTTAGAAATCAGTTTTAGCCTAGCTAGGCTTAGCTTTGCAAAATTACCACCAAGGGAACAAAGCAAATTTGATTATAAAAGTTGTTTAAAATTGCATGCCCTGTCTGAATCATAAAAATTTAATTTTGACTAGACTGTCCCTTTAACTAAAGTTGATATATTTTATATTAAGTTATTTTCTGCAGAACTATATCAGTGCCTTTGGGTAGATATCCCCTAACCACTGGTGTAGGGGTAATGCCATGCAGTAGTCTCCCCTACTTGCTTGTATTTGTTACATTTATAACTACCTGGTCTAAGGCTAGGTTTGTTATTTATATAGACGAGAAAAGAAGGTCTGACTTGCAATTGCACAGTGAAATTAATATAGCATGCCCATGGAGACCTCTTGTTTTAATTAGCTTTATTGCAGTCTCTTCCCCTTTTGATACTTTTTTATTTTATTTTTAAAGCATGATTTTTAAATGGTTCATATTATTGGCCAAACTGGCTGTTATCCGTGTGAAAGATATGTCATTAGTCCTCCTGCTCTTCCATTGTTCTACCCTTTTCATGTGCAGTGCTGGAGGAAGAGAGAACCTTTTGGGTTGTGCTTTGGGACCTTGGTTTGGCCAGAGTACTGCGTCAGGATCAGAGGTATCTGGTTTGCAAGCATATGCAAACCCTTATACAAAGGATACTATGGTGTTACTGGATTTGATGGCAGACATTTACCCATTTTGGGCCAGATTATGAGTCGCACGGTAACACTTAAGTGCGAGTGATATCTGGTTTATCTCGTCTGTTTGCACACATTGGATCTAGTGCTTGTATTACAAGTTTAAAGTAAATGCGATTGCTTGAGCGCAATTGAATTTAACATGCGCTGGGAGAGCGTCACAAAACGCATCAAAAATACATTGAGAAGTATAGTTACACTTATAATAATAACAATATCTAATAAAAATTATTTAAAAAAAATATTGCACAAAAAGTATTTTTAAATAGATATTCCTATGTATATCTGTATATATCTAATACCTATATATAATCATCTATCTATCTAAATAGAAATTGTACCAAAATACCATCAGATCTATGTAGAAATATGTATTTTTGAATAAAAATAACATATTCTGCTATGTGAAGAACATTGGAATGTGAAATGTTCATATTTTCTTGTTGGGTTTGCGTGCTAGTAGGGTGTTTTTTTTTTTTTTTTTATTGTTTTTTTCCCCCTTTTCTTGCTCCATTGACCTCTATGGGAGAATACATTAACACGGTTGCAGTATTCTAAAGTTGGCTTTTTTGCCCACGTATTAGTGCGTAAGTGAAAACATTTTACTTTCAAATTGTAATACGAGTTCTACCCAACCCGTGAGCAGGAGGGATAAATACCACTCCACTCGTAGTCTGGCCCTTTATGTCTGACCCATTGTTGTGTTTCCTGATCTTTCACTGTCTGGTTATTAACTTTTGGAACTGTGAATCTGACTTCTCTTCTGGATTTCCTTGTGCACTGTTGTTTGGTTACTTACTAATTTACTGGTTCCTGATTTTGGCCTTGCGTCTGACTATTTTTGTTTTGTTATTTAATGTATACCACTGACTGGTTACTGACAAATTTACTGGTTCCCGACATTAACTCTTAATCTGTTAATAAATTGACAAATTGTGTGTATTGTTTCTGATGCACAATTCTAGAAAAGTCTGATACCCTCTCCAGTAAAGTAGATCAGAATTTGGGACAGTAACCTGTAGGATGTGAGATAACAGGTTAAGATTAGAGTCAATCTGAGGGGGAACTTCCGGGTAGCAGCCATGATAGGCTGCATATTTCCATTCTGCTCCTGCACTCTATCTATTTTCACATGAAACAACTCTCCAAACGGCTCAAATACTGGCTAAACTAAAGGATCTTTACCTCACTTGAGAACCTGCATCAGATGAGCCTAAAACTGAAGAGGTACACGCAGTTTTGAGCGCCCGGAGCACAACAGAGGGTTGAGGCCTTCTTCTATACCCCCCGGCGAGGCACACTAAGGCCTTGTCGTTAAGTAGCACGAAGTGCTAAAATTGCAACCAAACAATCTTCACAGCTTTGCTCAGCGTTACTTTGATGACTGACCAGCAAGACACTATACACAACCGGACAATATTGCATACCTTATTCCTACCTAATACATGCTACTACACCTTTGCTATGGAGATCCCTTCAAACTTTTGGGTGGAACTACGCGCCTTGCTTGCCTCTCACCACGCAGCCCTAGAAGACAAGCTGTGTGCAGCATTTATCAGTAGCGGCACCGTGTCTACCCGGACTCACATACAGAATGATCCCTTCTTTAAGGAGAGTGAGGGTGGTGGCGCTTTGGGGCCCCGGCGCCCACATCCCACCTTTGAACTGTCAGTTGATCTACGGAGTCTGAGACTGGGGGAGTATCTGCTCAGCCTGAACCAGCACTAGAGAGCAGAAGACCGATCACGTTAGAGAGCTCTGACGGTCTCCCCCAAGCATACGCTGCCTATCCAGAGGTGCTGCGATACACTGTACTGCAGAGTAGGAGAGACAAGTGGAATAAAACCCGAGTGCATCCAGCCCAGAAAAAGGAACATTCTTGTAGTAAACAACGGCTACGCAATACACACTCTTCTACATCTGTGAAAGAACCGCTTCTGCTCCTCCTATACGCACAATGGCTTCAGCTAGCTTTGAAGTGGCCCTGTTCATCCATGCATAGAGTTTTGTTGCCTCTTTGGTGGGATCCGGGCGGCCTGCTTGCCCTTCAGGTCTGGGCCTCACGGTTCGTGGTGTGGGACTCTAATGACTAACTCCTATGCGACAGTGGGGCATGCATATTGACTTCTAAACCCCTAACAAAGGACTGATGAACTAGTTTGCTGTGACTTTAAGCTTGGGGTAGGAACTTTGCCTTGCAGCTTATTAACCACATATGGGACAGCTAGCAACTTGCAGTCGCTATATTTTTAGCCTCTCACTTTTTGATCGCTTTTATTTTACCCATGCCCCAGATCTCTAATGTGCATATACAATGCCCTCAAGTTTATGTTTAGTACTTTATCCTGGTACCACTTGGTCAGATGATTTAATATATTTTTACATCAAGTGCCCAACAAACATGCAATCAAATCTAGATCTGTTAATGTCAAGTTTCACTATGTTTCCTATACACATTCATATAGAGTACTGCACAGGCTGGACCTGTTATGATGCTTGTAGTTATATTACTTCTGTTCTATAAACACAGAAGCTCTTGGCATATAGAATACTTTATATGGGTCAATGTCCATAATGTATATACTAACCAGAATCTGGATATCATACAACAGTATTTATGTTTAGAAACATTGTCTCATTAATGTTTCCTTAGCGTTATAGTCCCTTGTTTATAGTGGTAGGTTTGATAATATTTCTGTTATATATTGTTCCACCTTCAAAAATGGTTTGCCCGTCTTGCATTGGTTGAGCCTAGGGACAGGAGGGGTACTTTATTCCCCACAACACAATAGTACTGGCGGCCCTATATACACATACCGCTTTTTGAGGCAGTCTAAGCATAAGCCCAATCTGTCTGCCCCATAAATAATTGAGCCTGTGCAGTGTCCACACTTGTTATCTTTTGAAGAGTATCTCTTTTAAGAAGCGTAGCTCCATAATAGCAAGCCTTACACTATTATCTATTACTTGATTTACTGGTATGTATACCTAGCAGAGATGTGTCTTTAAATATTTAGATATTCTAGTTACCTATACCAATTTAAATTGTTGAAAAAGCTTGAGTTAAAATTAAGATCTTTAAAATATTATAAAAATGAGGTTTCTTGTTGAGATCCATGAGTGGTCTCTTACATTTATAGTAACCTTCTGTCATTTATATATCTTCTTCCTTATTTTATGGTCCAACAGTGGCCTATTGTGTCAAATGGAAGGTTTTAAGGTGGGTGGCATCCTGCTTATATAAGACCCACATGGCCCACTTATGTCAACTTTCTTTCTGTTCTGTTGTATTGTTTGTTACTTATGTGTATCGAATACTTGAACTCATATGTCATGTGGATCTATTGTTTGTTTTAAATGTTGTATGCCTTCAAACAAACCTCAATAAAAAAAAAAAAAGATTAGAGTCAATCTGCTTTTTTTTCTGGTTACACCATGCAAACTTACAGGTTTGCTGAGGGTTATATGAGTAGCTTATATATTTTTAGAAATGCTGTGTGCCAAGAAGGGATGTGTCAGAACATGAGTGTTTAAAGTATTGAAGTTCCTTCTGAATTAGTAAGTGCATGAGGAAGAAGAGCACTTTAATTTTTTAAAGAAAGTTATTCTTCGCTATTAGTTGAAGTTGCATATCCACAAGAGGCACACTCTTGTTTGGAAAGGACGGTTTTTAAACGGACATTATGTCTTATACTATCTGTTATACATATAGAAGTATGTATAGGGTATAGGTAATACTATTTATATAATTTGGATTACTATTAGGATTATTTTCAATGTTTACCTTTTGTTGTCTTTCTTAGTATGCATAAATACTATCAGAGCTTACTCCACAGAGAGCTCATAGTGTGAGATACGGCTGCAGCACTGTATCATCAACATGTTATTTAAAGTTCATTTGAAAATCTTATCTCCAGCATACTATGTAAAATGTATTTTATCAAACTGTTAACTACTTTAGCAGAATATGGAGCAGTTAGCTTTTCTCTGTAATATCAATTTAATTGACCAGGTAATGCTATTATAATTTCTTTTCTTTTTTTTGTATGTAACACATTACTGAATTTTCCTCTGTATTTCACAATCTCCCAGCAGTACCAAAGTTAGTCCCTCATTGTCTGTGTTGATATTAACCAGTCACTTAGTATGTGATTGTAACCCCCATAATGTTGTTGGGCCTGAGACCTCAGTTGTTGATCTTGCTATTGGAAAAAGGACTTTTACAGGACTATTTTCTTATCCTCGAGTGCTTGGAAAAACCCCTATTTCAATAAGTTGTGGCATTCCCTCTAAATTGCAGGTGACTGGCAGAAATAAAAGAATCACCTGAATCAGCAGGCAATATGGAGGTCAACTTTACCATGTAACATATAATCCCACTTCCTACCTTGTTATTAATGATGGTATGCTCATTTTCTTTCATGTAAGTGGTAAGAGTCCATGAGCTAGTGACGTATGGGATATACATTTTTACCTGGAGGGGGCAAAGTTTCCCAAACCTCAAAATGCCTATAAATACACCTGCCACCTCACTCATACTTCAGTTTGACAAACTTTGCCTTTGTTGGAGGATGGTGAAGCAAGTCATGCTTGATTTCTTCTGTGAAAGGCGCTTCTAATAATTTTGAAGCCCAGTTTCTCTCAAAGTACAATGTTTGTGGGATGTGAAGGTAGTATTTGCCTAATGATGCCATGTTTTCACCTATGGTAAATCTATTCTAAGGCTCTCTGTAAATTTGGTTGTGGGGATTCATCTGCCACCTCCCTTTACAGATCGACATTATACTCCTCTACCATTACCTCTGCTGATATGTTTCAGTACTGGTTTGGCTGTCTGCTATATGTGGATGGGTGTCTTCAGGTAAGTATATATCTTTTTTTAAGACACTCTCCGCTATGTTTGGCACTTTATATTTTTTAAATTTTAAATATATATTGCATATATTTGCCATGAGTCAGGTCGATGATTTTTTCGCTTTGCAGTCTAACAGTTTCAGCATGGAAAATTATGTTTGGGAGAAGTTTAGTAAATTTTTTCTTACCTGAGGTTCCAGCTAGTTGTAACTCCGGTCTTGTTTTGTCAAATTTTTAGCGGACAAATTAGGCTTGTGATGGCGCAAAATGCTTCTATTTATTGCAAAATTCTTTGCGTAAATTTTTTTGACGCAAAGGTTGCGTTTGTTGTGTTTTTTTTCTCAGCATTTGTGTCATCTTTGTTGGCGTCAAGAATTTTGTTATATTAAGTCTCTCTTTTGCTCTATGAAACTATGCTGCCTACCAAAGCTAAGTGTGTATATTGTTTAATTAGCTGATTTTATTTATTTAGCTCAAATATGTGGCACTTATGTACTGTTTTACCTTCACAGTCTAATGTACATAATATTACTGTTGATATAAAGGATTATATTGCAAAAGACATAAAGAAGGCTACGACTGCTATTCCACCTTCAAATTAATGTAAGTGATCTCTCCTAACTTCTCATAAACCTATGAAGTTTGTATTGATAGACTGCATACTGTAGTATTTCTGCTGATGTGGTTTTCTCTGACTCAGAGGATCCTATTTCAGAAAATGATTTTGATAAATCAAACTTTCAATTCAATGTATTCATTCTTTATTAAGGAAGTATTGTTTACTTTGAGTACTGAGGAATATAGTCCTCTTGATAACAAGAATAGCAAATGTTTGAATTCTGTTTTTTTTAAGCTTCTGAGGTAACTCTTGAAGTTTTTCTTATTCCAGATGCTATCAATCATATGTTTAGTAAGGAATCTAAACTTAGTGCTTCTTTTTAACTTTCCTCTAGGTTTTAAAAGCTATATCCTTTAGCTATGGCTTATTTAGTGTTTTTAGGTAAAAGTCTCTAAAGGTGGGACTATTTCTTCTCTTGCCAAACATACTTCTATCCTATGGAAGATATTTCTTCTTTTAAGGATCTTTTAGATAGGAAGTTTGTTTCTTATCTTAAAGGGACACTCAAGTCAAAATAAACTTTCATTATTTAAATCGAGCATGCAATTTTAAACAATTTTCTAACTTCCATTAAAAAAGTACAGTCTTTTTATATTTAAACTGTTTGAGTCACCAGCTCCTACTGAGCATGTGCAAGAATAAATGTGTATGCATTTGTGATTGGCTGGGCTGATGGCTGTCACATGGTACGTGTATGCATTTGTGATTGACGGCTGTCACATGGTACATATGGGAGGGACATAACTTTTAAAATTGTTAGAAATAAATCTACTACTCATTTGAAGTTCAGACTTAGTGCTATTGCATTGTCTAGTTACCTTGCATTTGTTGATTATGCAAAGCTACTGTGTTTACTGGTCCTTTAAGATAAGCATATTTACATATTGTCCATATTTTTTAACCTGCCATTTATATGGCTAATGTTGCTGTTGTTTCAACTTTTTTGGTTGAACAGTTTAGTTATCAGATCTTGATTTGTCTAAACATTGTTCTTTTACTTCAACATGCTAATCATTTCATTTATGATGCTATATTTTATGTCATTTTAGCTGATATTTAATGTTTGTTTTTAGCCATTTTTACTAGAAAGGTTTTATGGCTTAAATCTCTGATATAGTGTTTAAATTTAAATTACTATCTTATTATTTTAGGATAGTAATTTTTTTTTTTAATTTTCTATTGGATTTTATTATCTCCTCTATTACTGGGGGAAAGGGAAATTTTCTGCCCCAAGTTAAGAAATCTAAGGGTAATTTTTAAGCTCCCAATGGTTTTTTCATTCCCTTAAGGCTCTGATTTTAGATTTTTTTTCTGAATTTGAATAATTCTAAGCCTTATAATTAAACTAATTTCAGCCTCTAAGACTGCATGAAGGTGTGGCTTTTTAACCAGTTCTACTGATGTGTGGGCAGATTGAATGTATTTCCACACATTTGGCCAGTTTGGGTTTCTATTCAAATCTATTCATTGTCCTAAAGAAATAAATTCTGGATCTGAAATTTTTATATTGTTTTGTAAGAGTCCCAACTTTCAAGATGGTGACTACAGGGACTATTCAGCCTTTCTGTTTAGCAAGGTTAACTCAAGTCCACAATAGACTTGCAGGACGCTTATTTTCAATTCATTCAGACCACTATTGTTTTCTACGATTCTCTTTTCCAGATAAGCATTACCAATTTGGCGCTCGTCCTTTTGGGCTAGGGGCAACTCAGAGATTCTTTTCAAAGATTCTTGGTGCCCTTCTATCTGTAATCAGAGAGCAGGGTATTGCAGTGTTTTCTTATTTGGCTGATATTTGGTATTAGCTTTAATCTTTTCATTCAGCAGAATCTCACTTGTAACAATTAGTGTGGTTTCCTCAAGACATGGTTGGAGGATCAATTTACAATATTATTTCTTGATTCCTTAGACAAGGGTCACCTTTTTAGGTTTCCAGATGAATTTTAGTGTCTGATTCTTTCTCTGATGGACTAGAGACGAATGAAGTTAATTTTAGTTTGTCTAATCCTTCAGTCTCTATTTTTTCCTTCAGTGGTTATGTGCATGGAAGCTTTTGGTCTCATGTCTGCAGGATCAGGTGCGATCCTCTTTGCTCATTTTCATTTGGGGCCTCTAAAGCTTTGCATTATGCACCATTATGGACTGTATTCTCAACAGATGCAAGTTTTTCAATTGGGGGAGCTGTCTCTGACAGCACTAGGGGTTTGGAAACCTCAGGGGTCGAGGTTACCAATCAATATTTTAGAACTCCATTCTATTTTCAGGGCTCTTCAGGCGTGGCTTCTTTTGAAGAGACAACTTTTACATTTGTTTTTTAAACGGACAATATCACAACAAGTGGCATTTGTCAATTATCAAGGAGGAACTCACAGTCCTTCAGTTATGGAGGAGGCATCTCAGATACTTTCTTGGACGGAATCCAACTCTTGTCTAATTTCTGCGATTCATATCTCAGGTGTAGAAAATTGGAAAGGGGATTATCACAGTCGTCTGACTTTATATCTGAGGGAGTGCAGATGTGGGGTCTTCCAGAATAGATCTGATGGTCTCTTGTCTAAACAAGAAGTTTTCCAGATTCTTTTCTAGGTCCAAGGATCTTCAGGTGGAGATAGTGGATGCTCTAGCAGTTGTTTGGTTTTTACCAACCTGCATACATTTTTTCCGCCTCTGGTTATTTTTCCAAGGGTGATCTTCAAGATCATAATGGAACAATTTTTATGTGTTTCTGATAGCTCCAGCTTGGTCTCTCAGGTTTTGGTATGCGGACCTTGTCAGGATGTTCTGTTGCCAGCCTTGGTCACTTCCTTTAAGGCCAGACCTTCTATTTCAGGGGCTGTTTTTTTTCCATAGGATCTCAAATTTCTAAATTTGAAGGTTTGGAAATTGAAAGCTTAAGTGTTTAGTCATAGATGTTTCTCTAACTCAGTTATTAGCACTATGATACAGGCTCGTAAGTCTGTTTCTAGGAGATTTTATTTTTGGGTTTGGAAAACCAATATTTCATGATGTTCAACTCATGATTATTCTTGTCATTTTTTTAGAATTCCTAGGATTTTACAGTTTCTTCAGGTTAGTTTGGATTAACGTTTTGTCTGCATATTCTTTGGAAGGACAAAGTTCTGCTCATTCTTTCTTATTTCATAGAAAGATTGCTTAACTTCCTGATATTCACTGTTTTGTTCAGGTTTTGATTCATATTAAACCTGTTTTTAAATCTATTTCTCCTCCTTGGAGTCTCGATTATGATTTTTCAGGCTCCTTCTTTTGAATCTATGTATTCTCTGGACATTCAATTACTTTTTTGGAAAGTGTTTTTTCTTTTGGCTATCTCTTCTCCTTGAAGAGTTTTTGTATTGTCTGCTCTCTTTTGTGAGTCTTTTTATCTGTTTTTCTATCAAGATAAAGTTGTTTTGCGGACTTCATTTAAATGTTTACCTAAAGTTGTGAATTCTAACAACATCAATAAGGAAATTGTCGTTCATTCTTTGTGTCCTAATTTTAAGAATACTCTTGTAGGTTCTTTACATTCTTTGGATGTGGTAAGAGCTTTGAAATATTATGTTGAGGCTAATTAAGATTTCATAAAGACTTCTAGTCTATTTGTTGTTTTTTCTGTCTCCAGGAAAGGTCAGAAAGTGTTATTTCTCAGTTTTTTTTTGTTTAGACTTTTGATTCACAAAGCTTAGAGAATTACAGCTCATTCTACTAGATCAGTTGACACTTCTTGGGCTCTCAAGAATGAAGCTTCAGTTGATCAACTTTGCAAAGCAGCAACTTGGTCTACTTTGCAGACTTTTCATTTTACCATGAAGCAGCCTTTAGTAGGAAAGTTTTTTTCAGGCAGTTGTCTCAGCTTGTTTATAATGCCTTTGATTTGAGTTTTTTTTTTTTAAATATTTAAGAAAATTTAATTATTGTTTGGGATTTAATTTCTCAGCGGAAATAGCGGTTTATATTTTTATCCTTCCCTCTCTAGGGACTCTTGGACTTCCACATCTGTCACTAGCTTATGGACTCTTGCCACTTACATGAAAGAAAACATAATTTATGTAAGAACTTACCTGATAAATTAATTTCTTTCATAGTGGCAAGAGTCCATGAGACCCACCCTATTTTTTGTGGTTATGATTTTTTTGTATAAAGCACATTATTTTTTCCAGTTCCTCTTTTTTGTATGCTTTTTACTCCTTTTTTACACCTCACTTCTAGGCTATACGTTAAACTGAAGTATGAGTGAGGTGGGAGGTGTATTTATTGGCATTTTGAGGTTTGGGAAACTTTGCCCCCTCCAGGTAGGAATGTATATCCCGTACGCCACTAGCTCATGGACTCTTGCCACTATGAAAGAAATTAATTTATCAGGTAAGTAAAATATAATGTAAATAAAATTTATCAGGTATATAAATTTATGTTTTTCAAATGATTGGTCATATGTCCCCTAGGGTGCAAGTGAACCCCTAGACATTAGAGGTTTGGTTGTGCCCTTAAGGATATCACTGGTAAAAAGGGAACCCTTCTTTCCAATTACTGTCCATATGCCTTAAATCTTTTCATTATGGCCATATACACAAACATAACCTACACATGTATGAAATGCAACCTAACATTTTCCATATTTTTAATTTTTAAATTGTGATTTTAAGAGAGCATATTTTTTTTATTCTTAATGAGGAAAGCTTTTGTATCTTGGGTTAATGGAAATTCAACTTTGTATTTTAAGTACTTCTACCTACAGTTCCATTTGTTGAAAGCCAGAGTATATGTCAGTAACATTAGCAGGCTTACTAAAAGTTCACTTACTAATTTCTTGGGACCAAAAGAAAGAAAACCTGCATATTTTTTTCAAGCCACAACAAATATTTACTTCTAACTTTCTTTCTGTTTCATTTCTTCATCAGTTGTGCTTGTTAGTTCAGTTTCTTAATCATGTATTTGCTACCTACTTTGTTTTGTCATTAGTTAATTATAGATAATCCACATATAAATCAAATACATTCTAAGAGGCCTATCTATCAAGCCGTCAACTTTGCTGCATTCAACGGCACCAATACGCTCGCCTAACATCGCGGCCGCGGACCTGAATACGCTCTCCATATTTATAAAAAAAGCCGTCAAAAAGCCGCAAACCAAGTACGGGGCAATGAGCAGCGGATTGTTAACTAACAGTCATCAATCTCGCTGCTATTCGACTTTTTACCAACTTTATTTATAGCCTGTCACTAAACACCGCCACTATACTAAAATGTTTAACCCCTATCCTGCCGCTAACCGACCCCACCGCAACAAAATAAAGTTATTAACCCCTATCCCGCCGCTCCCGGACCCCACCACAACTAAATAAATGTATTAACCCCTAATCCCCTGGCCTCCCACATCACTACCACTAACTAAACCAATTAACCCCTAAACCGCCAGCCCCCCACATCGCCATAAACTAAATGAAGCTATTAACCCCTAAACCTAACAACCCGCTAACTTTACATTAAAATTACAACATCCCTATCTTATAATAAATTAAAACTTACTTGTAGAATTAAAAGAAACTATATTAAACTATTAATTAACCTACCATAACTATTATACTAAAATTACATTAAACTGCCAATTAAATTAATTATATTACATATTAAAAAAACCTAACCCTACTCAAATTATTTAAATCTACAATAAAAAAAATAAGTTACAAACCAAAAAACAAAAACACAGTATCAAAAATAAAAACGAATTGCACCTAATCTAATAGCCCTATCAAAATAAAAAAAAAAACCCAAAATAAAAAAAACCCTAGCCTACATTATACTACCAATGGCCCTTAAAAGGGCCTTTTGTGGGGCATTGCCCCAAAGAAGTCAGCTCTTTTACCTTTAAAGAAAAATACAAACCCCCCCAACAGTAAAACCCACCACCCCCCAACCAACCCCCCCAAATAAAAACCCTATCTAAAAAACCTAAGTTCCCATTGCCCTGAAAATTGCATTTGTATGGGCATTGCCCTTAAAAGGGCATTTAGCTCTTTTACTGCCCAGACCCTACTCTAAAAATAAAACCCACCCAAAAAACCTTAAATAAACCTAACACTAACCCCCGACGATCCACTTACAGTTCTTGAAGTTCCGCTTGAAGGATCCATCTGGGCGGCCTCTTCCATCTTCATCCAGCCGGCGAAGTCTTCATCCAAGCGGCCTCTTCTATCTTCATCCATCCGGCGCGGATCTGGTCCATCCTGAAGACGAGGAGCTCCTCTTCAATACGGTCTCCGCCGTAAACTGGATCTTGAATGCAAGTGATGTTATCCAAGATGGCGTCCCTTGCATTCCTATTGGCTGAAAGGTTCCAATCAGCCAATAGGATTAGAAACGCTAAAATCCTATTGGCTGTTTCAATCAGCCAATAGAATTTGAGCAGCTCTCATCCTATTGGCTGTTCCAATCAGCCAATTAACGGATTAAGAGAAAATGTGCACTATGCATCAAAACGAAATTAGACAGGTGCATAAATTTGGGCACCCCAACAGAAATATCGCAATCAATATTTAGTAGAGCCTTCTTTAGCAGAAATAACAGCCTCTAGACGCTTCCTATAGCCTGTAATGAGTTTCTGGATGAAGGTATTTTGGACCATTCCTCCTTGCAAAACATTTTTCAGTTAGGTTTGATGGTTGCCGAGCATGGTAAGCCCGCTTCAAATCACCCCACAGATTTTTGATGATATTTTTGATGATATTCAGGTCTGGGGACTGGGATGGCCATTCCAGAACATTGTTCTTGTTCCTCTGCCTAAATGCCAGAGTAGATTTTGTGCAGTGTTTTGGGTCCGGCATAACTTCAACTTTGTGACCGATTCCTCAACATTATTCTCAAGTATCTGCTGATATTGATTGGAATCCATGTGACCCTCAACTTTTTTTTTTTTTTTTAAATAAAGTTTTTTATTGAGGTTTGCAAAACATACAGAAATCAATAAGACTATAACAGTCCAGTAGAAATTGTTTTTAGAACAATATAAGAAGTTGTAACTCCATTGACATATAAATTAACAGCATAGGTATCATATTGGTGTACGAGAAAGAGAAGAATCAGATATTCATCACAACATCTTGGTAAACCTACCTGATGTATTGTACTCTGTAAGTGAGTTTCAATAGAGATACCATAAAAAGTATTATGTTACTAGTATAATGTTGAGTTATTGTGGTAACTAAAGCTCAGGTATGCTATAGACTAAAGGAGAGATAGTGAGCATAGTTAGTGATCTGGGTAATAGGTAAAGGGGTACAGCGGGCAAGAGCCACTCAAAGAGGGTCGACTGAGTATTTTAATAATGTAAACCGGTTTTCTTAGAATATATTTTTGAGGGTAGGGGCTGCGGCTGGAGATTGTCAACGGAGAGTCATATTTAAGCAGGGTTTGCTGTGTGAAGGTAGAGGGGCCTAGAGGGTTGTAGAAGGAAATGGCTGTTTAGGAACAGGGGTAAGTCCTACATGGTATGAGATGTCTAATGAGATGTCTAAACTAAGCTATATATGGTAGGATAAGGGGGAGATGTACTGTAACAAGTTACAAAGAGGGGAAATGATTCCTCAGAGAAAAAGCATGAACGTCTCATAACCTGTAAAAACATTATAGCGAGAACTGTTTCTAAAATGTCGCCCCCATAATAGATAGGAGAAAGATTTAGCCTAGAAAAGTATTCCCTGATAATGAATATCTAATCTGACTCAGTATGTACTAGCTGAGGGGTTAAACCAAACTATATGTGAGGGATTATCCTGTGATAACTGTACAGAGGAGTTGGTGCTGTGTATTAAAACTAATAAACGCCATAATCTGAATTTTAAAGTACTAGAGTAGGGGTAAAGGTCATACGCGGGGTTAGTGAGTAAGACCTGATAATAAAGTGTCATTTGGTGGTAACGCTACTAATCCAAAGTAGGAGCGATAAAACTAAGTCTATGATTCAATTAATAGACCTGTTAAGGATACATGTACATTAGAGAGAGTGTCAAAAAAAAAAAAAAAGATTCTTGCTAAGAAGCTAACACCTGCAAAAACAACATAATAAGTGCTGAGTTGAGGATTGGAGTAGCATCAGCGTAGGTCTCAAGTAGGAAAGTGAATAAGAGAGGTTATGCAACATTTTAGATCAAAACAAAATTCTGCCATAAACACATATACAGGTTTCATGAATCAGTACATTCTAACATAAGTTTTCTCTAGTAACTGGCTCCTCATTCAAACTCTATATATAGTGTGCACTATGAGCTGTCAGTGAGAGTCTAGGTCACTAAACATTTAAAATATATGTTAATTAAAATGTGCAAAATAAGAGAACTGTTTCTAACCTGTTGTCCCCATAATAAATAGGGGAAAGATTTAACTTAGAAAAGCTTTCCCTGATAGTCTATAGCTAATCTGAATTGGTATGTACTAGCTGAGGGGTTACACCAAACTATGTGTGAGGAATTATCCCGTAAAGACTGTACAGAGGAGTGGGTACTGTGTATTAAAGCTAAATTTGTAGAGGCTAAGACAAAGGTCATATGAGTAATAAAAGCCAAACTCTGAATTTTAAAGTAATATTGTAGAGGCATAGGTCATATGTAGGGTTAATGAGTGAGACCTCAAAATAAGGTGTCATTCAGTGGTGACGCTACTAATCTTAAGTAGGAACCATAAAACTAAGTGTAGGATTCAGCTAATAGACCTGTTAAGGATATATGTACCTAAGAGAAAGTATCTAAAAATTCTTGTTAGGGAGCAAACACCTGCAAAAACACCATAATAAGTTCTGGCTTGAGGATTGGAGTAGCATCAGCGTAGGTCTCAGTTAGAAAAGTGAATAAGAGAGGTTATGTGATATTTTAGGTAAGAGCAAAATTCTGTTATAAACATATATACAGGTTTCATCAGTACATTCCAATATAAGTTTTCTATAGTAGCTAGCTCCTCATTCAGACTCTCTATGCAGTGTATGCTATGAGCTGTCAGTGAAAGTCTAGGACACTAAACATTTAGGACCAATGTTTCAGGGAGAGACCTCCTTTTGGACAACACTGAGATAGCTGGGAATCTTACACATCACAAGGGATATCAATAACTACTTGGTCTAAAGCCTAATAGATATCTCAAGTTAGGTCACTGAGTAGGAAGATAATGGCTCATACATTGCTCACCATCTTTTATATAAGAAATTGTAGGTGTAGGGGATTCAATAAAACTAAGATTATAACTAAATGTAATATACTGCCTAGTCCCAAAGTTCGAACTGTAGAGTTGTCATAAATGTCTGTGCAGTATTGTAGTGATCATGTAAAAAGTACTGGAAAAAGTCACTCCGGAATCTGAACTAAAGAACCCAGGACTCTCCGTTGGAACAGTGCTGCTCATCCGATACCAATCCGTTTGCAGAGGAGAGGATAAGAGTGTAGATACCAGAAAAGTTCCTCTCTCAGGGACCCACAGATCCGGTAATGACAGAAAGTGGGTAGAGAGGGCGAGTGTGAAGAAGCACAATCATTAGGCAACGTACTTCAGATCGCTGTAAAAACTGACCTAGTCGTAACTTCTTCCTAACAGGCCATATCTCCAGAGGGTCCGGCATCGACTCGGTAGTATCAGGTAAGCCACCACCGTTGGGGCGAATTCCGGTCTCGTGGTTAGTTGGAACCAGGATCTTTTCAGGGTCTCTAGCTGGCCTATCTAAGCAATCAGCCCCATCTAGACTAGGAAGGCAATGTCTGTAAGCGGCCTCTGCAGGCTGTCTCATCGATGTAGTTAGAGCCCGATCTGAGCTTAGGTTCATGTGCTCCTCTCCGACGCTAGTTTTCTCTAGTCTCAGTTCCATTCTGAGAGAGGTAAAATGATCATCCATCTTAAGGGCAAGTAGGCGCAGAAGGGCTTCAACACTATCCTCCATAGCTAGGTAGTGTAATTGATCTGGCTTTCCGTTTTTTAGTCGTTAATGTGATTCCTCCAAGTGACCTAAAGGTATTCCTCTGGGGTTAAGTTGGGGCAGTTTAAAAATAAAAATGTAAGCCCTCTACCCAAACAGCCAAGGAACCGCTGGGGGGAAGATAATGAAATAGTTGTATAGGCCGCAGCCTGCCGTCTCTGTGATCTAGGATCTCCATATAAGGGAGAATACATGAAAATATCATCATTGGATTACTAACCCTTTCTTTGGCAAAAAGAGCAGACGACATTTCAAAGATAAGGTTGAAGATTATCACATTTTTTAGGGTTAACTGCAGAGCAACCCAAAAGCATGTCTGGACATGGCTGTGGCTTGGAGACGCCCCGTGACCCTCAACTTTAACAAGATTCCCAGTACTGGCACTGGCCACACAGCCCCACAGCATGATGGAACATCCACCAAATTTTACTGTGGGTAGCAAGTGTTTGTCTTGGAAAGCTGTGTTCTTTTTCCGCCATGCATAACACCCCTTGTTATGACCAAATAACTCTCTTTGTTTCATCAGTCCACAGCACCTTCTTCCAAAATGAAGCTGGCTTGTCCAAATGTGCGTTTGCATACCTCAAGCAACTCTGTCTGTAGCGTGTGTGCAGAAAAGGCTTCTTCCGCATCACTCTGCCATACAGCTTCTCCTTGTGCAAAGTGCGCTGAATTGTTGAACGATGCACAGTGACACCATCTGCAGCAAGATGAAGTAGGTCTTTGGAGGTGGTTTGTGGGCTGTTTTTGACCGTTCTCACCATCCTTTGCCTCTCTGATATTTTGCTTGGCCTGCCACTTCTGGCCTTGACAAGAACTGTGCCTGTGGTCTTCCATTTCCTCACTATGTTCCTCACAGTGGACACTGACAGGTTAAATCTCTGTGATAGCTTTTTGTACCCTTCCCCTAAACCATAATGTTGAACAATCTTTGTTTTCAGGTAATTTGAGAGTTGTTTTGAGGCCCCCATGTTGCCACTCTTCAGAGGAGAGTCAAAGAGAACAACAACTTGCAATTGGCCAGCTTAAATATCTTTTCTCATGATTGGATGCACCTGTCTATGAAGTTCAAGGCTTAGTGGGCTCACCAAACCAAAGAATGTGCATCTTATATGCCAATAAAAACTGTATGTAACAACAACAAACAACAACTGTATGTAACAACAACAAAGTACAAGGTCATTGCAGTCATCCTCAGAATGACAGCAGTATGCCTTCAAATTTACATATTTCAAATTTTCAAGAGTGCTCCCCCAATCAATCGTCTCATGCATGCTCACCGCCAATGAAGCGTTTTGGCAGGTCTTTATAAGATAATACAGCATGCACATATAATAAATGATGTCACCGGCTTTCCGAGGAACTCGCTGCTCGATATGCATATAGTACAGCGCTATGTAAGGTAATGTAATTGGCACCTGTCAAACTAAAACTTTTATTAGACCTATATCTGCTTGTGGGCACATTAATAATCAGTTACCAACCAATATTGAGTAAATGTTGACGATTTGTCTGTGGTCAGTGTCATTTGTATTGAAATATTTATGCTCGTTTTTATAGTGGGAGATCCTTATATCCTTATATGCTTATAAAAAAACAGTGCTACAATCCTTTTTGAGCTGATGCTGCAGCTCTGAATACACTGCGGTCATGTGATTGCGAAGATATTGACGTCGGTGCTAAGCTATTCAATCAATTGCGCATACAGTGGACAAGAGAACTCCGAAGAGCATGCCGTGGGTAGGTGCTCGCTATCAGGAACTAGTGAGAAATAGAGAACTTAGGTTGCCCACCGTGATTGGCTAGTGCAGAAAAAGAAAATGCAAAGTTGTTGAGCTTAGTTTTATTAGATATTAACCTAGACATTGATAATTTTTTGCCTTTCATATCCCTTTAACATCTTGTGTACTGCAGTTATTTTTTAATAGCCAAACTCCATCTACTACTTGCTTCATTCGGAGGAACTAATCTGGCCTTGGGTCCACAGCTGACAAAGGCTACTCCCGTTCATAATCTGCTAAATAAAATTACAGAAATATATATAGCAGGGTTAGCCTTGATAAGTCAGCAGTGTGCTTTTTCAATTCTGAGAATTAGAAAAGCCAGAATTTTCACAGCTAAATTACATGAAATGGGGGGATAATAAATTATGAAAATATATTTCAAAATCTAATCAGCATGAGCAGTTTTACTTTGATCTCATGAGATTTCATAGTAAGTTTCCTTAAATTGAATAGGGAAATTACATGAGTGCGCATGAGGCACGCTCCCTTGCAGGTCCCTGGACAGGCATACTGATTTGATGCTTAAAGTCCTTTACAATGAGGTGGGAATACTTAGGACATTTTGAGATAAAATATATTTCTTTTTTACATAGAGATGCTCATGTGATATTTTCTAGCCAGCTTTTTACAGCTATGCTGCATCACTTTCATGTGTTTCAACATTTGGGTATCATGTCCCTTTAAGGGACTGGCTAGCCAGACACGTCCGTGCACTGTCTGTAACCGTGTCTACTTGTAATCCCCCCTCCTATGTGTGACTCCGCCCACACAATCCCACTGGGATGGCCTGTTACAGTAAGCATTTAAATGGTCCATTTCTTTTCAAATCCAAATGAAGTATGTTTTTAATTTGATCAGGGAAACGTTGATGAAATATTACTTGGTTTAAAGTTTATCTAATACATTTTACATTTCTTAAATATATTTAGTCACTTGGTGTATATTTCTGGATATCAAAATTCTAAATTAATTTATTATTATTATTTAATTGGGATTACAATTGGTATGTTAAAGAAAACAATTACGTATTTGTAATTCTATCCTTCTGAGAAAACCTTTTTACAAAGTATGCAGAAGTGTTTTCGCACATGCTATCTTTGAGCAATACTGGTATTAATCATAATTTAATAATTTTGCTTACTTTTTGGATTTAGTAGGTTTCTGGAATCTGTCCTGTTAATAATCCTAATTGGTAAAAGTTCTAAATTTAATCTAACTTCTGAAATACGTCCGTTTGTTCTTCTGATCCTTTTGTAATGGAGATTTGCAGGCATATGAAAAAAATATTGTGTAAAGAAAAAAAACACCGGCGCTAGATCTAAGAATTTTTTATTTTTATTGAGAACAAGAAGACCACAAGGCTTCAACATTAGTGGGGACATAATCAATTTTTGGAAAAGGATTTAACTCTCTTTGTCTTTTGATAGTCACTTAAGACATTATTTCTTTATACCCATTTCAGTTTTTATGTTTAATCAAGGTGATTAAATAAGCCTAGGTAGTGTTGGGAAATAGAAACAACATTAGCCTTGTAAGATTATATAAATTATATAAATTAAATATTTTGACAATCACTTTTAATAACTGGAATATTTAGGGTTTAACATAATAAGAAACAAGAGTATATTACAAGATATTCCATTTATTATATTTTGTTTAACTATAAGTTCCCACTAAACTATTGATTAATAAGTTCTCCATCATACGCCCAGACATAAAACGTTAAGGTCTGTTTTTAGTAATTAGCCACAGTGTTTTTCAATTGTTCTGATTATGGTAATTATATAACGACTGTATTGCCATTGATTGAGCATCTACGATTAAGGCATACTAGCCGAAACGCGTCAGATGCCAAGCTGACAGCACTGCCTGTGTGCAGTTTTTACTATCTGATTTGAAGCCTACCTATGCAGGAGGAATAAAGGATTATTTACCTTAATCTGAGGCTCGCTGGTTTTTCTTTATGTTTGGATGTTGATCGCAGTTCCAGCTTGAGCCTCAGCCTCCAGTCGATAGTGGTCGTTGACACAGACGGGAACGCTTCCGGACATCGGTGTTCATGGAACACGTCATAGCAAGCGACTCCATCAGACTCGACTAGTTGCAGCCTGGACGCAACTACGCAACTACGGAAGCAGAGACGGAGACACAGTACCACGGGTATCGCATGTGTTTGTTCACTTACATGCTGACGGAGGTGGTCTGGTTTACAAGCAGCCGAGTAGGAGAGCAAAACCCCCGGAGGTTAACAGTCCGTTACCACAGAGTGAATCCAGTAGGACGAGTGGTCAGAACGAAGTTCGGTAAGACTGTCTCTTCTCTTTTTTACCGGAAAAAGGTTTTTGTGCTGTTTAACCGTTCCAGTGCCGTGCAGGAATAAGAGAACGTTTTTGAACTTCCATTACAATAACACTGAGCATGATGTGTAAGCGTTATCATGTTATTCTGTCTTTTTTCTACTTATAGTTAACCTTGAGGATATTTGAAAGGGGTACTTTTTATGTAAATATTCTAAATTGTGGTATAACCCCTAATATTCTTGGTTGCTATAAGAGAGACTTGTCTAAGTGACTGTTACTACAGAGACTATCAATTATAGGAGCAATATGGCTTCATATTTTTCACTCAGACCTTTGACTGATTTGGACACTGGGCGTCTTACCCTTGAGGACACTTTTGTTAAGCAAAAACAAGTTTTAGATATCAGTGATGCATTTCAATGCATGGAACGTACACTAATCAGGGAATATAGAACATGGTGGGATAAGAGAGCTTTAGATAAGTACCTCCTCCTGGATCTTATCCCTAGAGGACTTAGACTTAGTAAATTTCCCACCTTTCAGGTGGATGACATAGATTTCATAAATGAATGGAATAATGCCTTGAGTGAGTGTTCCAAAGTATTGATGGGCCTAATTTTAGTTTTAAAGATATACAGCTTGTTAAGATAAGAGTTAACATCTTTACAAACGCAATTGAATAGTTTTACTGAACACCCCAAATATAATGAATTTGACACTGTCTTGAAGGAGACTATCAGCAAATTTAGGGTAGATTTGGATAATCATAAACTAAAGAAATTCAATAGGGATAATGCTGATTATCTTAACAATAAAATGTATATATAGAACAACAAACAAATACGTAAGTCAGGGAGGAACAAGAAAAACAAATCCAAGGAAAAAGGTACGGCCATTAAACAAGATAAGAAAGTGACTTTTTCAGATTCAGATTACACTGATGATGAATTAGTAGGGTTGACACAATTTAGTGAAACCAGTGGGCAATCTGAAGGTGAGGAAGTGGAAATTAGACCGAAACAGTTAGTCAAAACTACTAAATCTAAAACTGATACTGCCAACATTAGAGATGACCCTATGGTTACTAGACATGCTAGCAAAAAAGCTACCATCCAGACACAGAGTGTGGATCATAGGAGAACAGAATTTTTAAGTGATAGTGAGGGGGATAGTGATAATCTAAGCCTAGCAGCCAAATCATGTTTGAAAGTTAATAATCAACAGCCTTTTTTTCAAAAGGTCCTGACGGATACAGAGGGGGGAGGAGTAAGAGGAAAAGGAGAAGGAAGAGGTCAAAGAGGAGGAAGAGGCAGACCAGTCAGGAACAAATACAAAGTATAAAGGTCATCAATTTATCTAAAGCAGTACTTACTAGTGAGGAATTATCTGTATTAGGAATGGGCCTGGGATTTGTGCCAACAAAGAAGTTTAACCTTTTTGAAACTATCATTGATATTAATAGATTGGTTAGGGACCTAACCCTCAAAAAGTTTTTCTCAAATAAACAGCTGCAATATTCAACACAGGCACTTGATGATTCCTCTCTTGAATATTCAGATCATGATCAATATAGAATTCATGACATCACAGACTTCAATGAGGGATGTGATTACTTTGCTTTACAGGGTCTGTTGGCTGAGTCCTCTACCTCTCACACCTTTGCCACTAAAACTAGGCATACTGGGTTTAAACCTAAGTCAATCTTCTACCCTACTAAGGAGAAAGGTCCCTTTTTGGAGGACTTTCACCATAGGGTAGAAGAAGATTTGATCAAACTAACTAAATATCATAAAAGGGAACACAATAACATGTCCATGGAACAGCTGCGCGCCCTTGACAGCCTGAAAGCAAGAGATACGATTGTCATCAGACAGGCTGACAAGGGTGGCAGCATTGTTGTCATGGACAAGACATCCTATACCCAAGAAGCTGAACGACAGATTAAAGATTCTGAAGTTTATATTAGCTTACACTCAGATCCCACTTCAACTTTCAAGCGTGAATTGGTAGATTTGTTGGACGATGGGCTGGAGATAGGGATCATTGATCAGGAAACCTTTGATTTTTTTAAATGTTCAATCTCCAGTTATTCCTATCTTCCATCACCTCCCCAAGGTTCATAAATCCTTGGAGGAGGTGAAGGGAAGACCAATCGTTTCAGGAATAGGCTCCTTGTTTGAGAACCTTTCAGGCTGGATAGAGTCTCTGCTCCAGCCCATAGTCTACCAGTTGCCTTCTTATTTGAAGGACACCACCCACTTACTTAACAGCTTAGACAAAGTCCTCTGGGATGAGGAGTGTGCATGGCTGACCGTGGATGTGGTCAGCCTCTACTCCACTATTCCACATGAAGATGGATTAGAGGCAATAAAGTTCTCTCTAGACATGTATACAACTTTTGATGAAAATCTTAAAGAATTTGTGATTAGGGTCATAAAGTTCCTCCTAGAACACAACTACTTTAAGTTTGGGGATGGCTTCTACCTGCAGAGACGTGGGACCGCTATGGGGGCTAAATTTGCCCCCTCCTATGCCAACCTTTTTATGGGTTGGTGGGAGCGGTCCCACGTCTTTGGGGAACAGAACCCATTCAGGTCAAAAATCAAGACTTACAAGAGATACATAGATGATCTCTTGTTTGTGTGGATAGGAGGAGAGGATGACAAGGCAGATTTTATTAAATATTTAAATGACAACCAGGTCAATCTTAAATTTACCGCTGAATCTGGATCAGTAGAGATACCGTATTTGGATGTAATCCTAAAAGGATCAGTTTCTACAGGCAAAGTAGTTACTAGTCTGTATAGAAAGCCCATATCTTCTAATACTATCCTCCACGCCAAGTCTTCGCATCCAAAACATACTGGATTTGGCGTAGCCAAAGGCCAGTTTATCAGACTCAAGCGCAATTGCACTTTAGAGTCAGATTTTATAGTTGAGGCTGACAAATTGAGGGATCAATTATTAGAGAGAGGATATTCAAACAAGACAGTGAACAGGGATTTTCTGGAAGTAAAGAGACTAGACAGGGACACACTCCTACAAGGTTCTAACACTAAGTGTAAAATTAGATCCCAAGAAGAAAAACCCTGTTTTGTTACAACCTATAGTCCACAGTTTGAAGAAATATGCAATATTGTGAAAAGACATTTATCAATTGTGACAGGTGAGGATAGTCTTAAGGACTATGTGTCAAAAGGTTGTAGTTTTATTCCTAAGAGAGGCACCACATTAGGTAATATACTATCCCCGTCTATGATGCAAAATAAAAGCAAAAAAACAAGCAGTTGGCTCACCGCCAAAGGACACTACAGATGTCACTTTTCACAATGCATAGCCTGTAACCATATGAGACCCACTAAACACTTTCAATCATACGTAACCCAGAAAGTTTTTGATTTAAGTGAGTGTACAAATTGTCGCACAAAATATGTGATCTATCTTGCAGAATGCTCCCAATGTAAATTACAGTACATGGGGTGCACCTCAAGGGAGGTGCGCTCACGTATAAGGGAACACCTTAACAATATTGAACAAGAAATAGATTGTTCAGACCTTGTGCGACACTTCATACAAGTGCATGACAAAAGAGTCACAACTTTTAATTGGTGTGTGATTGAATGCATACAAATAGGTGCCAGGGGTGGAGATAAAACAGCGAAATGTTTCACAGGGAAGCCTTTTGGATATTTTTATTGAGAACAAGAAGACCACAAGGCTTCAACATTAGTGGGGACATAATCAATTTTTGGAAAAGGATTTAACTCTCTTTGTCTTTTGATTATTTCTTTATACCCATTTCAGTTTTTATGTTTAATCAAGGTGATTAAATAAGCCTAGGTAGTGTTGGGAAATAGAAACAACATTAGCCTTGTAAGATTATATAAATTATATAAATTAAATATTTTGACAATCACTTTTAATAACTGGAATATTTAGGGTTTAACATAATAAGAAACAAGAGTATATTACAAGATATTCCATTTATTATATTTTGTTGAACGATAAGTTCCCACTAAACTATTGATTAATAAGTTCTCCATCATACGCCCAGACATAAAAACGTTAAGGTCTGTTTTTAGTAATTAGCCACAGTGTTTTTCAATTGTTCTGATTATGGTAATTATATAAGGACTGTATTGCCATTGATTGAGCATCTACGATTAAGGCATACTAGCCGAAACGCGTCAGTGGCCAAGCTGACAGCACTGCCTGTGTGCAGTTTTTACTATCTGATTTGAAGCCTACCTATGCAGGAGGAATAAAGTATTATTTACCTTAATCTGAGGCTCGCTGGTTTTTCTTTATGTTTGGATGTAGATCTAAGAATGTTGTGTTATTATGTACTCAATTTGTATAGTCTAATGATTTTTTAGGAGGTTATTAATGCAACATATATTTACATTTATATATGAGGGACTGATATTTTCACCTGCAGTGTTATTGAAAGGTGCAGATAAAAAATATATATAAATATAAGAAAACCCTTGAAGATCTATAATAGTCACAATTAGGGCTGTTGGTATTTGATAACAATGTCCCTGCTAATCAGTCACAAAATAATAACCATATAGAAGAAAAGAGTAGCGTGCAGCCCCTATATTGATACAGAGTACCCCTTTCTCAGAAGAAAATAAATACAGAAAGAGTAATTTCAATAATAGTATAGGGGCGCTTCAGCTAGCTGTGATGTTCTTATACAATAATTGTAATACTGATAGTAGTCCACTATAGTTGTAGATTAGTTCTTTATATCCAAAAGTTTTTAGATCTTTGGTACAACGGTGTATAGTAAGTAATTGCTGCTTACCAACTATTACCCCAATCATATGAGGTAAGGTGTTCGCTCAGCTGGTGGTAGACTGAAGTGGGTTCTCCGTGCCTCCCAGAAAAGAAATCCAGGTACTCCCTTTAGTCCATGGACCTCTGTCTTTGAATGCTGATATGTAGGATAATGGAAATCCTGGACTCTCTTGGAAAAGGTAGACTGTGTTCTGTGCATATATATCTCTCTCCAATGGTGGTAGGAATCTTTGTCCCCTCTGGTGGTCTTAAAGGGACAGTCTAGGCCAAAATAAACTTTCATGATTCAGATAGAGCATGTAATTTTAAACAATTTTCCAATTTACTTTTATCACCAATTTGGCTTTATTCTCTTGGTATTCTTAGTTGAAAGCTTAACCTAGGAGGTTCATATGCTAATTTCTTAGACCTTGAAGCCCACCTCTTTCAGATTGCATTTTAACAGTTTTTCACCACTAGAGGGTGTTAGTTCACGTATTTCATATAGATAACACTGTGCTCGTGCACAAGAAGTTATCTGTGAGCAGGCACTGATTGGCTAGACTGCAAGTCTGTCAAAAGAACTGAAATAAGGGGCAGTTTGCAGAGGCTTAGATACAAGATAATCACAGAGGTTAAAAGTATATTATTATAACTGTGTTGGTTATGCAAAACTGGCAAATGGGTAATAAAGGGATTATCTATCTTTTAAAACAATAAAAATTCTTGTGTAGACTGTCCCTTTAAGGATTTCTGTACACACTGGTGGTGAGAATCTCTGTCCTCTCAGGAGCTCATCAGGATATTATACATGATAACATCCTGATGGTATCTTCAGATGGTGAAGTTTCCTCTGGGAATGAGGATTCCTCATCTGATGTAGAACCTGATATTTACTCTTTTTTTGTCTAACGTTTTTCTTATTCATTCTCTTTTAAAAGAGATCTTAGTCACTTTGGGGGTTGAAGATCCTAACAGGCCCTTTTATCAAGCTCCGTACGGAGCTTGAAGGGCCGTGTTTCTGGCGAGTCTTCAGACTCGCCAGAAACACAACTTATGAAGCAGCGGTCTAAAGACCGCTGCTCCATAACCCTGTCCGCCTGCTCTGAACAGGCGGACAGGAATCGCCGGACATCAACCCGATCAAATACGATCGGGTTGATTGACAGCTCCCTGCTGGCGGCCGATTGGCCGCGAGTCAGCAGGGGGCGGCGTTGCACCAGCAGCTCTTGTGAGCTGCTGGTGCAATGTTAAATGCGGAGAGCGTATTGCTCTCCGCATTTAGCGAGGTCTTGCGGACCTGATCCGCAGTGTCGGATCAGGTCCGCAAGCCATTTGATAAATGGGCCTGATAGTCTTCTGATGATAAACCTTGTAATTCAGTTTTTTGGACTGTTGTTAATCTCCCTGAGGTTTTCCCTGTGTCTGATGCTGTCTCTGACATGATTGCTAGGAATTGGTCTAAGCCAGGTGTGTCTTTTAATCCTTCTGCAAGGTTTAAAAAGTTATATCCTTTACCTGCTGCTAATCTAGAGTTATAGGAAACGGTTCCCAAAGTGGATGGGACCATTTCCACTCTAGCTAAACATACTGCTATTCCATTGGAAGACAACATTTCCTTTAAGGACCCTTTAGACAGGAGATTATAATCCTTTTTTAGAACGGTTTTTCTATATACTGGTTATATTCTCAGACCAGCTATTTATATTGTTCATATAGCTGCTGCTTCTACTTTCTGGTTGTCCAGTCTTTCAGAGCAGTTTTCTGATGACCCTGTTAGTGCAAATCTATTATGTTTGTTTCAGAGTGCAAATTCTTTTATTTGTGATGCTGTTTTTGATATTATTAAAATTAATGTCAAAAGCCATTTTTTTTAGCTATTTTTGCCAGGAGGGCAATATGGTGATATGATGTCTAAATCTAGATTATTGACTCTCTTTTCAAGGAAAAATGTTATTTGGGCCTGATTTAGATTCTATTATTTCTACTATTACTGGGGTAAAGGATATTTTCATCATCAAGACAGGAAGTCTAAACGAAAATCCAAAGCTCCTAATGGTTTTCATTCCTTTCGTCAGAATAAATAATAGAAATCTGACTCCTCTGTTCAAAAGCAAAGTTCCTCTGGTTCAGTCTGGAGGCCTAATGCTAACTGGAACAAGTCCAAACAGGGTACGAAATCTGTTCTCGCTTATAAAACCGCATGAAGGTGCAGCCCCAGATCCCGTAGTGTCCTGGTAGGGGGCAGATTAAACCTCTTTCAGGAGGCTTGGTTTCAGTCTGTCCCAGTGCCTTGGATTCAGAATATTGTTTCTCAGGGATATCAAATTGGATTCAGAATAAGGCCTCCCAGGGGAAGGTTTTTTTCTGTCCAATGTTCCAAGGAATCCTGTAAAAGCTCAGGCTTTTCTTCAATCTTTCTCAGATCAGGAAGATATGGCAGTGATCCAGTTCCTTTGCAGGAACAGGGGATGGAATTTTATTCAACTCTCTTCTTTGTTCCAAAGAAGGAAGGCACTTTCAGACTAGTTTTGGATCTAAACACAAACACAGAGAGACTCTTAACAAGTTTGTAAGGATTCCATCTTTCAGAATGGAAACTATCAAGACTATTCTGCCTTTTGTTCAGCAAGTTCAGTTTATGTCCAACATAGATTTAAAGGATGCTTACCTTCATATGCCAGCTCACACGGAACATTGCCAGTTTCTGAGGTTTGCTTTTCTGGACAAGCATTATCAGTTTGTTGCTCTTCCATTTGGTCTGGCTTCAGCTCCAAGAATATTTACCAAGGTCCTGGGTGCCCTTTTGTCTGTAATCAGAGCTCAGGGTATTGCAGTGTTTACTTACCTGAACGATGTCTTAGTACTAGCTCCATCTTTTCCTTTAGCAGATTTCACACCAATGAACTGATGTTGTTTCTTAAAAAACATGGTTGGAGGAACAATTTGCCAAAGAGTTATTTGATTCCTCAGACAAAGGTTACTTTTTTAGGTTTCCAAATAGACTGTGTCCATGAGTCTTTCTCTAACAGAACAGAGATGGGTGAAACAGAGATCAGCTTGTAGGAACCTTCAGTCTTTTTCATTCCCTTCAGTGGCTCTGGGTATGGAAGTACTAGGTCTCATGATTTCTGCGTCAGATGAAATTCCATTTGCTCGATTTCACATTAAGCCTCTTCAGATTTGTATGCTGCGTCAATGGTGCAGGGATTATACTCGGCTGTCTCAAAAGATATTCTTAGATTTCAGCGCAAGTCAGTCTCTAACTTGGTGGCTAAATAATCTGATATTATTCAGGAGGCTTCTATTGCTCATCCTACCTGGTCTGTGATCACCACAGATGCAAGGCTATAATGGAGGTATCTGGAATTCTCTCTTAGGCAGAAGTAAATTCTTGCCTAATTTCTGCAATTCACATCCCAGTAGTAAACAATTGAGAGGCAGAGTTTCTCAGTTGTCAGACTCTACATCCAGGGGAGTTGTCTCTTTGTGTTTGTGTTCAATCTAATTGTAGATCTTTGGTGTCTACCAGACATAGATCTGATGGCCTCTCATCTGAACAACAAACTTCCCAGGTACTTTGCAACGTCCAACGATCCTCAGGCAGATGTAGTGGATGCTCTAGCAGTTAGTTCCTTCGTCATTTCAGCCTGCTTATCTGTTTCCTCTTCTGGTTCTTTTAAGTAATTTCCATGATAAAGCTAGAGAAGTAATTTTGTAATCCTGAATACCCCAGCATGGTCTCACAGTATTTTGTATGTGGATGTGGTTCAAATGTCCAGATGCATTTAAAAAAAAAAAAAAAAAATGATTTCTTTAGGGTTGTGGATTTATTTTCTTAGTGAAAAAATGTTTTTTTTTTAATTTTTCCCTTTATGTTATTACTCGTGGACTGCCACAGCTTAAGTATTAGTTCCCATGAGTAATATATCGTGTTCTCTCACCACCTGTAGGAAAGAAAACCTAATTTATGCTTACCGGATAAATTAATTTCTTTCATGGTGGTGAGAGTCCATGAGCCCCCACACCTTTTTTTTCTTAAGGTTATTTTTTTTTTTAGCACATCTTTTTTTTGTATGCTCCTTTTATGGCTCTTATTCATTTTTTTATACCTCACTTGCTTGGCTATACATTTAGCCTAAGATATGTGTGAGGTGGGAGTGGTTTTATAAAGCTCTTGGGGTTTGGAAATCTTTGCCTCCTCCTATTGATAGAGAAGAGTAATTCCCATGAGCAAGGGATTGTGGACTCTCGCCACCATGTAAGAAATGAATTTATTAGGTTAGCATAAATTATGTTTTATAAGAACAGCTATTTAATTATTGTTTTCACACTGAAGTAAATGCTGCTGTTAAATGTTATTAACTTTAATTTCAATTTGCTGTAAAGTATGTGAAGGTAGTGAAAGCTTAGATATGCAAATAGGTTTAAATGGGCACTTTTGAAAAGACTTGAAAGGAAGAATATTGCTGCTGTTTTTTGGAGTAACTATGGAGTATGATTTGTAAGATTTGGAAGCCTGTCCTGTCAGTAAAAAAATATTCTTTTATCAGTTGGGTGCCTTTTAAATAATTTATTATGTATGTATTTTTTTTATTAAAGGCTGAGAACAGGTCTGAAATGGCCGATTGACTTACTCTGGAGCGATAATTCTTAATTATGGTGTTTGGAAACCCTGGGATATCACTCAAAATGTAGTGTTGAGTATAAAATCCAGAAATGCTCACAATAACTTATCAATATTTAAAATATTTTTAGTAGCATTTCTCACAGTATCACTTATATATACTTCTAAATTCTTAGCATTTTATTTTTCTTATAAAGGTGTTGTATAAATAGGGTTTTGAAAGGTGATCAGTATATGGGGTGTCATATGAACTTCAAAAGTGTGTGAAGGGTGCCCCGCAGAACATCTTTGGGAACATTGTTCTAGAATATGTTTCCATTAATATATTGTAGTTCTCTGTACAGTGGCAAAGGATAATTCAGGTACATATCCCCAAATTCTGAATTATTACAAAATCCAGACTTTTTGCATAATTTAAAAAAAAAAAAAAAAAATTATTAAAGTGACACGTCAAAATGAAACTTTCATGATTCAGATAGAGCATGCAGTTTTAAACAACTTTTAAATGTACTTCTTTTAACCAAATGTGAACAGTCTTTTTATATTTACACTTTTTGAGTCACCAGCTTCTTCTGAGAATGTGCAAGACTTCACATAAATGCGTATATGCTTTTGTGATTGGCTGATGGCTGTCACATGATACAGGAGGAATGGAAATAGACATAACTTTGAAATTTGTCAGAAAACAAATTATGCATTTGAAGTTAAAACTAAGTGCTATTGCATTGCCCTGATATCACGCATTTGTTGATTATGCAAATCTACTGTATTCACTGGTCCTTTAAAAATGATCAATTTCCCCACCAGTAAAACACAATCTTTTCTGCCTGTCTCTTTGATTTGTTTTCTGAGATGCCAATGCTAGTCTATATTTATTTAAATCAACAACTCACTTTTTAGATTACAGTACCGTACTTTCTTTCTGAGGGTGCTAAATAGCTACAAAAGTATTACAATTATATAAAGCTACCTTAAAGGGACAGTCTACCATAGAATTGTTATTGTTTTAAAAGATAGATAATCCCTTTATTACCCATTCCCCAGTTTTGCATAATCAACACAGTTATATTAAAGGGACAGTCAAGTCCAAAAAAAAACTTTCATGATTTAAATAGGGCATGGAATTTTAAACAACTTCCCAATTTACTTTTATCACCAATTTTGCTTTGTTTCTTGGTATTCTTAGTTGAAAGCTAAACCTAGGAGGTTCATATGCTAATTTCTTAGACCTTGAAGACTGCCTCTAATCTGAATACATTTTGACCACTAGAGAGCATTAGTTCACGTGTTTCATATAGATAACATTGAGCTCAAGCACGTAAAGTGACCTAGGAGTGAGCACTGATTGGCTAAACTGCATGTCTGTCAAAAGAACTGAAATAAGGGGGCAGTCAGCAGAATCTTAGATACAAGATAATTACAGAGGTAAAACGTGTATTATTATAACTGTGTTGGTTATGCAAAACTGGGGAATGGGTAATAAAGAGATTATCTTTCTTTTCGAACAACAAAAATGCTGGTGTTGACTGTCCCTTTAATATACTTTTTACCTCTGTGATTACCTTGTATCTAGGAACCTTCTTCCAGCCCCCTGATCACATGACTGTAACTGTTTATCATCTATTGTCTTAAATTTAGCATTGTTTTATGCTAAAACTTAAATAACCTCCTGTGTCTGAACACAGTGTTATCTATAGGGCCCACGTGTACTTTCTGTCTCTTTGTGTTGAAAAGAGATTTAAAAAGCCTGTGATAAGAGGCAGCCCTCAAAGGCTTAGAAATTAGCATATGAGCCTACCTATGTTTAGTTTAAACTAAGAATACCAAGAGAAAAAAGCAAAATTGCTGATAAAAGTAAATTGGAAAGTTGATTAAAATTAAAAGTCCTATCTGAATAATACATGTTTAATTTATACTAGACTGTCCCTTTAAGCTTGCATATATAATCTTTTATTATGACATGTAAATGTTGTCTGAATGACATAAGATGTTGTTTACACTTGGTCCCATCCCCTCTCCAAGCCGTCCCATTATATTCCGAGATCCAAACCTGTTCTGGTCCCAAGCAGTTTGTAAAGTATGTTTTCTGTTTGAAATAAAGTTATTCTATTTAAAAATGTGTATTTAAAAAATGTAAGGTGCCTGGACCAATATTTCATTGTCTTCCATCTTTGCCTTAAAATGTAAAAGCACTACCTAATCAGTAAGGGGAATTGTTATTTTTGCTGGATGGTTGTATAAGAAAGAGTATAGCACTGAGCAGTAAATTAAACAGACGGAACTTCAGCCATGATATAATATAACTAGTGCTGCAAACATAAATAATTTAAAGGAAGTGCTTTCTTAAAGGGCAGAAGTTAAATTAAATGGGTATCTGAGGTCATTCATTGTGCCATATACACACTCTCATATGTGAATGCAGTAAGGCATTAAGTTTAAATGGTGTTATGGTAAGGACCTGTTTGCAGAATCCCTATAAAAGGTGGGAGGGGAACTGTGGTGCCTTCTCAATTGTGTCAAGAGCCCTAAGAATGAGGATCAGTATCAAAAGCAGCCATGAAGTTGAGAAGGATTAGGGAGGAACAGTGACCTTGGGATTTAGCCACAAGAAGGTCATTAGTTGCTTTGGTAAGGGCTGTCTATAATAGAATACACAGCATGAAATCCCATTTTATTGAAAAACAAGTTAAGATCACTTAAAATATGCGAGTACATCAGATTTTGAAGGGAAAATGTAAAAAATATGCATATATAAGACAAAATAATATAGCAATCAGGGCATGTTAAATAATATAGCCAATAGGAAGACATATAGAAGTATTAGCTAAGTGGGAGAAGTTTATTGAAATAGTAAAGTTTTTTAGGAAATGAATGATTAGTTACCTTGATCTGTTGGCAGATAATGAATAAGGATAGTGAAGTGAGGTAACTGTGTGTCAAGGCCTCCCTTAGCATTTGGGGAGCCCCTCACCCCAGTACCCTTATTCCCCTCCCCCTATATGGCCTGACCCCTGTCCCACATTCAGTGTTACAAATATAAAGAATAACACTATAAATTGCATCACCTGGTATCCTAAGCACTTCTTCTTAAACTATTTGCTGGATGTACATTGCACTTTCTCATACCCTCACACATGAACAGATGCCCTCTTGCCCTTCCCAAAGGACAGGCCTGGAGTGAATGATCAAGATTTTTAGTGTTACAATCATGTTTTTATTTTATATGGATTAGGATGCTCATAAACTTAAAAAATATAAAAATTTGCTCATTATCATAGGCATTTTAAGCCTACATAAAAAATAAATAAAAAATTAAAGCATTTATAATAAATAAATAAATAAATAAATAAATGTTTTTCTTTCATACAAGTGGTGAGAGTCCACGATGCATTACTGGGTTTCCAAATAGACTCAGTGTCCATGAGTCTTTCTCTTACAGAGCAGAGACGGTTAAGATTTTTGTCAGCTTGTCTGAACCTTCAGTCTCTTTCATTTCCTTCAGTGGCTTTGTGTATGGAAGTACTAGGTCTCATGATTGCAGCTTCAGATGCAATTCCATTTGCTCAATTTCACATGAGGCCTCTTCAGCTTTGTATGCTGCATCAATGGTGCAGGGATTATACTCGGCTGTCTCAAAAGATATTTTTAGATCCCAGTACAAGTCAGTCTCTAACCTGGTGGTTGGATCATCAGTTTTATTCAAGGGGCTTCTTTTGCTCTTTCTACCTGGACTGTGATCACCACAGATGCAAGTCTTTCAGATTGGAGAGCTGTTTGGGGGTCTCTGACATCACAGGGGGTTTGCTTATCTCTGTTTCCAGACAGACAATGTCACTGCAGTAGCTTATGTCAACCATCAGGGAGGAACTCAGTCCCCTGGCTATGATGGAGGTATTTTGAAGTCTCTCTTGGGTAGAAGCCAATTTTTGTCTAGTCTCTGTGATTCAGATCCCAGGAGTGAACAATTGGGAGGCAAACTTTCTCAGTCATTAGTCTCTACAGCCAGGGGAGTGGTCTCTTCATCAGGATGTGTGCAATTAGGTTGTGGATCTTTGGGGTCTCCCAGAAATAGATCTGACGGCCTCTCGTTTGAACAATAAACTTCCCAGGTATCCTCAGGCAGAGATATCCCTAGTAGTTCCTAGGTCATTTCAGCCTGTTTATCTATTCCCTCCTCTGGTTCTTCTTCCCAGAGTGATTTCCAAGATAAGTCTAGAGAAGTAATTTGTAATCTTGATTGCCCCAGCATGGCCTCGCATGATTTCGAATGAAGATCTGGTTAAAATGTCTAGTTGCCCTCCTTGACCTTTGCGGTCAGACCCTTCTGTCCCAAGGTCCTTTTTCCATCTGGATCTCAAGTCTCTGAACTCTTATTCAGGCTTGTAAACCTATTTCTAGTAAAATTTATCACAAGGTTTAGAAAACCTTCATTTCCTAGTGTATAAATCATGTTTTTTCCTGGCATTCTTTTAGAATTCCTAGGATTCTATAGTTTTTGCAAGATAGCCTAGATACGATTCTATCTGCAGTTCTTTGAAAGGGCAGATTTCAGTTTTGTTTTGTTTTGTTCCACAGAAAGATTGCTAATCTTCCTGATGTTCATTGTTTTGTTCAGGCTCTGGTCCGTATTAAACCTGTTATCAAGTCTATCTCTCCTCCTTGGAATCTTAACCTAATGTTAAGGGTTTTGCAGACTCCTCCTTTTAAACCTATACATAAATTGGACATTAAACTACTTTCTTGGAAAGTGTTGTTTCTTTTAGCTAATCTGCTAGAAGAGTTTCTGAATTTTCTTCTCTTTCTTGTGAGCCTCCTTATTTTGATTTTTTTTCCAGCAAGATAAGGCTGTTTATACGGACATCATTTAATTTCTTTCTTGTAAGTGGCAAGAGTCCATGAGCTAGTGACGTATGGGATATACATTCTTACCAGGAGGGGGCAAAGTTTCCCAAATCTCAAAATGCCTGTACATACACCTCCCACCTCACTCACACCTTTAGTTTTACAAACTTTGCCTTCAGTGGAGGATGGTGAAGCAATTTGTGCTTGATTTCTTCTGTGAAAGGCGCTTCTAAGCATTTTGAAGCCAAATTCCTCTCAGAGTACAGTCTTTATCAGAGGGATGTGATGGGAGTATTGCCTGTTGATTTTATGGTTGCATTTGTTGTTACGCGAATCACATAATTTCTTGCGTCTTTGTTGATGCAAAAAAATTTTGTCACGAAGTCGCATTTGCGACATCTTTATTTGCGTCATTTTTGGCGCCACTTTTTTTTATATATTAAGGCTCTCCCTGTTTTTGCTCTCTGTTTCATTTTTTACAGAGGGCTATGTTATTTGATTTTGTTTTTAATATAAGCATTTTTTTACCATTCCTGAAACTGCTATTTTGAGGAAATTGGATGTTTTTTTAAATGTTATTTTTTTCTTTGCAAGATGTCTCAAACTGATCCTGCCTCTGATGTTACTGTATAAACAATACTGCCTGTACACAAGTTTTACCAAAGCTAAGTGTGTGAATTGCTTAATTAGCTGATTTTATTTCTTCAGCGTCAATATGTGGCACATGTTATGTTTTATTATTCACACTGATAATATTTCTATTGTACATATACATCTACTGTTTTAATTTCACAGTCTAATGTACATGATATTACTGTTTGATATAGAGGATTATATTGCAAATGATATAGAGAAGGCTATGACTGCTATTCCGCCTTCAAATTATTGTCAACAATCTCTCCTAACTTCTCATATACCTATGAAGTTTGTATTGATCAACAGCATACTGTAGTATTTCTGCTGATGTGGTTTTCTCTGACTCAGAAGATCCTATTTCAGAGATTAATTTTGAAAAATCATACTTTTCAATTGAATGTATTCATTCTTTATTATGGAATTGTTTACTTTGAGTATTATGGATTCTAGTCCTCTTGATAACAAGAATAGCAAATGTTTGAATTCTGTTTTTTTTTTTAAAAAAAAACTTCTGAGGTAACTCTTGAAATTGTTCTTATTCCTGATGCTATTTATCATATGTTTAGCAAGAATTCTAAATTTAGTGCTTCTTTCTTCTACAAGATACGACAAGTCCACGGATTTCATCCTTACTTGTGGGATATTATCCTCCTGCTAACAGGAAGTGGCAAAGAGCACCACAGCAGAGCTGTGTATATAGCTCCTCCCTTCCCCTCCACCCCCAGTTATTCTCTTTGCCTGTGTTATACTAAGAAGAGGTAAAGTGAGGTGTTAGTTTTAGTTTCTTCAATCAAGAAGTTTTTTATTTTAAATGGTACCGGTGAGTACAATTTTCCTCAGGGGGATATAGAAGAAGATTTCTGCCCTGAGGTTGATGATCTTAGCAGCTGTAACTATGATCCATGTTAGTTCCCACAAGACTTCTGAAGGTAACACAAGAGACATCTTCAGTGTGGAGAACGGTTTCATGCAACAAGCAGCATTGAGGTATGTGCAGCCCTTTATTTCTGAGGAGACTTGATATATCAGAACTGGCTGGCATTTATCTCCCCATAAGGGAATGGGGTAAGCAGTAGACCTGTTAAACAGAGGGGTGTTACTGGAGACCTATGTTTTATTTCTGTTGACAATCATATAATGGGCATTACATAAGACACTGGGAGAGGCAGAAACTGTTGATCGTTTTTTTGTTGGCACTAAATAACCGGTGTGGCTATACTGGATATGTTGTTTGGGGTTTTATATGTTCCACTTAGTTTGCTTAAAAACCGCTTCTCCATGCGGTTGTTTGATGCCTACTCAAACATCAGCCATGATGGGCGGGGCTTAATTTTGCGCGCTCAGATGCACACTTCCTTCTGGCTGAGAAGCAGTAGCTCTGGTTGCTCCTGGCCAGTGATTCTCTGGTCCGGATTGTTGGCGAGTCATTTTGAAGTACCCTGAGGGCAGGGGGTATTTTTGTGAAAATTTAAATTTTTCTGATTTAAGTTACCTTTAGAGGTTCATTTCTCCCCCTACTCCTGGGGTGCAATAATTTTTTGAGCCATTAATGAGTTTCAGTTAATTTTCAGAGCAAATTAACGTTTTTGAAGCAGTTTTGGAAAAATTGTGCGCTTTTTATTTCTTAAAGGCGCAGTACACATTTTTCAAAATTTGTTTAAAGCAATAAATAAAATGTTTAACGACTTCTGTGGTTATTACTAGTCTGTTCAACATGTCTGACATTGAGGAATCTCATTGTTCTATGTGTTTAGAAGCTATTGTGGAACCCCCTCTTACATTGCGTACCTCTTGTACTAAAAAGGGCCTTACATTGTAAAAAGCATATTTTAGGTCAAGAAAGTGTGCCTAAGGATTATTCTCAGTCTGAAGAGAATCAGGATATGCCATCCAATTCTCCCCAAGTGTCACAACCTTTAACGCCCACACAAGCGACACCAAGTACCTCTAGTGCGTCTAATTCCTTTACTCTGCAGGAGATGGCTGCAGTTATGTCAACTACCCTTACAGAGGTATTATCTAAATTACCAGTGTTACAGGGTAAACGCAGTAGGTCAGGTATTAATCTGAATACTGAATCCTCTGATGCTTTATTAGCTATTTCCGATGTACCCTCACAGTGTTCTGAGTTGGGGGTCAGGGAATTGCTGTCTGAGGAAGAGCTTTCAGACTCAGGGAATGTGTTACCTCAGACAGATTGTCCTTTAAATTTAAGCTTGAACACCTCCGCCTGTTACTTCAGGAGGTTTTAGCGACTCTCTGGATGATTGTGACCCTATTGTGATACCACCAGAGAAATTGCGTAAGATGGACAAATATCTAGAGGTGCCTACTTACACTGATGTTTTTTTTCCGGTTCCTAAAAGAATTTCGGAAATTATAAAAAAGGAATGGGATAGACCAGGTATACCATTTTCTTCCCCTCCTAATTTTAAGAAAATGTTTCCCATATAAGACACCATTCGGGACTCGTGGCAAACGGTCCCTAAGGTAGAGGGAGCTATATCTACCCTGGCTAAGCGTACAACTATACCCATTGAGGACAGTTGTGCTTTCAAAGACCCTATGGATAAAAAATTAGAGGGTCTTCTAAAGAAATTATTTATTAATCAGGGTTTTCTTTTACAACCTACGGCATTGTTCCAGTAACTACTGCAGCAGCTTTTTGGTTTGAGGCTCTGGAAGAGTCTCTGAAGGTTGAGACTCTGTTAGATGACATTTTGGATAGAATTAAGGCTCTCAAGCTAGCTAATTCTTTTATTACTGATGCCGTTTTTCAAATTGCTAGATTAGCAGCGAAAAATGCAGGATTTGCTATTCTAGCGCTTAGAGTGTTATGGCTCAAATCTTGGTCTGCTGATGTGTCATCAAAAACTAAGCTTTTAGCTATTCCCTTTAAAGGTAAGACCCTTTTCGGGCCTGAATTGAAGGAAATCATTTCTGACATTACAGGAGGTAAAGGCTATGCCCTACCTCAGGATAAGTCTGTTAAGATGAGGGGTAAACAAAATAATTTTCGTTCCTTTCAGAATTTTAAAGGAGGACCCTCTGCTTCCTCTTCCTCCACAAAGCAGGAAGGGAATTTTACCCATTCTAAGTCAGTCTGGAGACCCAACCAGAACTGGAATAAAGGTAAACAATCTAAGAAGCCCACTGCTGTTACAAAGACAGCATGAAGGGGCGGCCCTCGATCCGGGACCGGATCTAGTAGGTTGGCAGAATTTCTTTCTTTGCTCAGGCTTGGGAAAGAGATGTTCAGGACCCCTGGGCGCTGGAAATCGTGACCCACTGGTATCAACTGGAATTCAAGGATTTTCTCCCAAGAGGGATATTTCATCTTTCAAGATTATCTGTAGACCAGATAAAAAGAGAGGCGTTCTTACGCTGTATAAAAGACCTCTCTACCAGGGGAGTAATTTGTCCTGTTCCAAAATCGGAACAGGGACAGGGATTTTACTCAAATCTTTTCGTGGTTTCCAAAATAGAGGGAACTTTCAGACCCATTTTAGATCTCAAGTGACTAAACAAGTTTCTCTGAGTCCCATCGTTCAAGATGGAGACTATACAAACAATCTTACCAATGATCCAGGAGGGTCAATATATGACTACCGTGGACTTAAAGGATGCTTACCTTCATATTCCTATCCACAAGGATCATCATCCGTTTCTAAGGTTTGCCTTCCTGGACAAACATTATCAGTTTGTGGCTCTTCCCTTCGGGTTGACCACAGCACCCAGAATCTTCACAAAGGTTCTAGGGTCTCTTCTGGCGGTTCTCAGACCAAGAGGCATAGCAGTGGTGCCTTATCTGGACGATATTCTGATCCAGGCGTCAACTTATCAACTGACAAAATCTCACACGGACACAGTGTTGTCTTTCCTGAGAACTCACGGTTGGAAGGAGAACATAGAGTAGAGTTCACTAGTTCCACAGACAAGGGTCTCCTTCTTGGGAACTCTGATAGACTTGGTAGACATGAAAATATTTCTGACGGAGGTCAGAAAATCAAAGATTCTAAATACTTGCCGAGCACTAAAGTCCATTCCTCAGCCATCAGTGGCTCAGTGTATGGAGGTAATTGGATTAATGGTAGCGGCAATGGACATCATTCCGTTTGCTCGCTTTCATCTCAGACCACTGCAGCTGTGCATGCTCGGACAGTGGAATGGGGATTATGCGGATTTATCTCCTCAAATAAATCTAGATCAAGAGACCAGAGACTCTCTTCTTTGGTGGTTGTAGCCGGATCATCTGTCCCAGGGGACTTGTTTCCGCAGACCCTCGTGGGTGATAGTGAGAATGGACGCCAGCTTTCTGGGCTGGGGTGCAGTCTGGAATTCCCTGAAGGCTCAGGGTGTTTGGACTCAGGTGGAGTCTCTACTTCCAATCAATATTCTGGAACTGAGAGCAATATTCAATGCGCTTCAGGCGTGGCCTGAGTTGGCTTCGAACAAATTCATCAGATTCCAGTCGGACAACATCACGACTGTGGCATATATCAATCATCAGGGGGGAACAAGGAGTTCCTTAGCGATGATAGGAGTATCCAAGATAATCCGATGGGCGGAGGCCCACTCTTGTTATCTGTCGGCAATCTACATCCCAGGAGTAGTGCACTGGGAAGCGGATTTTCTAAGTCGACAGACCTTTCATCCGGGGGAGTGGGAACTCCACCCGGAGGTGTTTGCCTCACTGATTCTCCGATAGGGCAGACCGGAATTGGATCTGATGGCATCTCGACAGAATGCCAAGATCCAGGTCGAGGGATCCTCAGGCCGAACTGATAGATGCCTTGGTCGTTCAGCCTAGCTTATGTGTTTCCACCGTTTCCTCTCCTTCCACGCGTGATTGCTCGAATCTAAACAGGAGAGAGCTTCAGTAATCCTGATAGCACCTGCGTGGCCAAGCAGGACTTGGTATGCGGTGGACATGTCCTCTCTGCCACCGTGGAAACTTCCTTTGAGACAGGACCTTCTCATTCAAGGTCCTTTGCAACATCCAAATCTATTTTCTCTGCAGCTGACTGCGTGGAGATTGAACGCTTGAGCAAGGATTCTCTGATTCGGTCATCAATACTTTGATACAGGCTAGAAAGCGTAAATATCTTTATTGTTGTGAATCCAAGGGTTACTCATGGAGTAAAGTTAGAATTCCCAGGATTCTGTCTTTTCTCCAAGAAGGATTGGAGAAAGGGTTGTATCAGCAAGTTCTTTAAAGGGATAAATTTCTGCTTTGTCAATTTTGTTTCACAAACGTTTAGGCGATGTGCCAGATGTTCAGTCTTTTTGTCAGGCTCTATCTAGAATTAAGCCTGTATTTAGACCAATTACTCCTCCCTGGAGTTTAAATTTAGTTCTTCGAGGGGTTCCATTTGATCCTATGCATTCCATAGATATTAAATTGTTATCTTGGAAAGTTCTGTTTTTTGGGTGCTATTTCTTCTGCTCGAAGAGTTTCTGAGCTTTCAGCGTTACAGTGTGATTCACCTTATCTCATATTTCATTCTGATAAGGTGGTTTTACGTACCAAACCTGGTTTTCTTCCAAAGGTTGTTTCAAATAAGAATATTAATCAGGAAATTGTTATTCCTTCCTTGTGTCCTAATCCTTCTAAGATGGAGCGTCTGTTACATAACCTGGACGTGGTCCGTGCCTTAAAGTTCTACTTACAGGCAACTCAGGATTTCCGTCAATCATCTTCATGATTTCTTTTTGGCCGAGAAATATCATCCACCTGGCATATGAGACTGCTGGACAGCAGCCTCCTGAAAGAATTACGGCTCATTCTACTAGGGCTGTGGCTTCCACATGGGCTTTTAAAAACGATACATCTGTTGAACAGATTTGTAAGGCTGCGACTTGGTCGTCCCGTCATACTTTTTCCAAATTTTACAAATTTGATACTTTTGCTTCTTCTGAGGCTGTTTTTGGGAGAAAAGTTCTTTAAGCAGTGGTGCTTTTTGTTTAGGTCACTGTCTTGTCCCTCCCTTTCATCCGTGTCCCGTAGCTTTGGTATTGTATCCCACAAGTAAGGATGAAATCCGTGGGCTCGTCGTATCTTGTAGAAGAAAAGGAAATTTATGCTTACCTGATAAATTGATTTCTTCTACGATACGACAAGTCCATGGCCCTCCCTGTCAATTTTAGACAGATTATATTTCTTTTACAAAGATATGACGAGTCCATGGATTTCATCCTTACTTGTGGGATATTAACCTCCTGCTGACAGGAAGTGGCAAAGAACACCACAGCAGAGCTGTATATATAGCCCCTCCCTTCCCCTCCACCCCCAGTCATTCTCTTTGCCTGTGTTATACTAGGAAGACATGGTAAAGTGAGGTGTTAGTTTTAGTTTCTTCAATCAAGAAGTTTTTTATTTTAAATGGTACCGGTGCATACTATTTTCCTCAGGGGGATATGGAAGAAGATTTCTGCCCTGAGGTTTGATGATCTTAGCATTTGTAACTAAGATCCAAGCTGGTTCCCACAAGACTTCTGAAGGTAACCATGAAACATCTTCAGTGTGGAGACCGGTTTCATGCTACAAGTAGCATTAAGGTATGTGCAGCCTTTTTTTCTGAAGAGACTTGGTGTATCAGAACTGGCTAGTATTTTTTCCCTGTATGGGAATGGGGTAAGCAGTAAAACCTATTTTAAAAAGAGAGGTGTTACTGGATTATTTACAACTTCAGTCACCTCTGCACCTTTTAGCTTTCTCTTCCTAAAACCTTCAGTCGAATGACTGGGGGTGGAGGGGAAGGGAGGAGCTATATATACAGCTCTGCTGTGGTGCTCTTTGCCACTTCCTGTTAGCAGGAGGATAATATCCCACAGTAAGGATGAAATCCGTGGACTCGTCGTATCGTAGAAGAAATCAATTTATCAGGTAAGCATAAATTTCCTTTTTTACCCATTTTCTTGGTTTAAAAAGCTATATCCTTTTCCTATGGCTCTTTCTTTTCTTGCTGAATGTATTTCTATCCTATGGAAGATATTTCTTCTTTTAGGGATTCCTTAGTTAGGAAGTTTGTTTCCTATCTTGAGAGAAGTATATTTACATATTGGCCATATTTCTAACCTACCATTTCTATGGCTGATGTTGCTGCGGTTTTAACTTTTTTGTTGGACAGTTTAGTTACAGTTCTTGATTTGTCTAAGCATTGTTCTTTTACTTCATCATGCTAATCATTTCATTTATGATGGTGTATTTTATGTAATTTTATCTGTAATTTTTACTAGACAACTTTTATGGCTTAAATCTCTGATATGGTGTTTAAATTTAGATTACTGTCTTATTATTTTAGGATAGTAATTTCTAAAGGTTTTCTATTGGATTTTATTATCTCCTCTATTTCTGGGGGAAAGGGGAGTCTTTTGTGCTCCAAGTTTATTTTTGCTGCTCATTTTTTAAACGTTTAATTAGATTTTTTTCATTCCCCTAAGGTGCCTGGCTCTGATTTTATATTTTTTTTCCGAATTTGAATAAATCCAAGCCTTATTATTAAGGTGCGGTCTTTTATCCAGTTTTTCTGGTGTGTGTGTGGGGGGGGGGGGGGCAGATTGTATTTATTTCAACACTTTTGGACAGTTTCTCAGGGTTATCGTTTAGGTTTCAGAATAAATCCCTTACATGGGAATATTCTTTTCCATGTTATAACAAGCTCTGTGAAAGCTCAGGTTTTTCTGAAATGAGTTTTCAGGGGTAATGGTTCCAGTTCCTCTGTAGGAACGGCGTTTTGGTTTTCTATTCAAATCTATTCTTTGTCCTTAATTTGTTCAGACCAATTCTGGATCTGAAATTTTTATATCATTTTGTAAAAGTCCCAGCTTTCCAGATGGTGACTATAGGGACTATTCTGCCTTTCTTTTTAGCAAGGTTACTTCATGCCCACAATAGACTTACAGGACGCTTATTTTTTGTTCTTTTAAACCACTATTGTTTTCTGAGATTCTTTTTTCTAGATAAGCATTACCAATTTGTCGCCTGTCCTTTTGAGCTATCGGCAGCTCAGAGATTCTTTTCAAAGATTCTTGGTGCCCTTCTATCTGTATTCAGAGAGCAGGGTATTGCAGTGTTTCTTTTTTTGGATGATATTTGGTACTAGGTTTAATCTTTTCATTCAGCAGAATCTCATTTGAAACAACTAGTGTGGTTTATTCAAGATATGGTTAGGGGATCAATTTACAATGTTTTTTGATTCCTTAGAAAACGGTCACCTTTTTAGGTTTCCAGATAGATTTTAGTATCTATGGTTCTTTCTCTAATAAACTAGAAATAAATTAAGTTAATTTTAGATTGTCTAAAAACATTCAGTCTCTATTATTTCCTTCAGTGGTTATGTGCATGGAAGTTTTAGGTCTCATGTCTGCATCATCAGGTGCGATCCTCTTTGCTTGTTTTCATTTGAGGTCTCTATAGCTTTGCATGTTGCACCATAGGTGCAGGGATTATTTTCAGATATCACAACTGATATACTTAAATCCCAACACTCTTTTCCCCTCTTATTTGGTGGTTGGACTATCACCTTATTGTTCAGGGGGCCTCATTTGTTCATACTACCTAGTCTGTATTCTCAACAGATGCAAATTTTTCTGGTGGGCCAGCTGTCTGAGAGTCTCTGACAGCACTAGGGCTTTGGAAACCTCAGGAGTTGTGGTTACCAATCAATATTTTAGAACCCCATGCTATTTTCTGTGCTCTTCAGGCGCGGTCTCTATGGAAGAGACAACTTTTACATTTGTTTTTAAACGGACAATATCACTATCACAACAGTGGTATATGTCAATCATTTATGAGGGACTCACAGTCCTTCAGTAATGGAAAAAGTATCTTGGATACTTTCTTGGCCGCAATCCAACTCTTGTCTAAATTCTGCGATTCATATCCCAGGTGTAGACAATTGGGAAGAGGGTTATCTCAGTCGTCAGACTTTATATCCGGGGGAGTGCTCTCAATCCAGATGTGTTTTTTTTCATCTTTTACTGATGTGGGGTCTCTTGTCTAAACAAGAAGCTTTCCAGATACCTTTCCAGGTCCAGGGATCCTCAGGCGGAGGTGGTAGATGCTCTAGCAGTTCCTTGGTTTTTATCAACCTGCTTACTTTTTTATGTGTCTGTTTTTTTTTCCAACGGTAATCTCCAAGGTCATAATGGTAAGATCTTATGTGTTTCTGATTGCACCAGCTTGGCCTCTCAGGTTTCGGTATGAGTACTTTGTCAGAATGTCCAGTTGCCAGCCTTAGACAGTTCATTTAAGGCCAGTCCTCCTTCTTCAGGGGGCGTTTTTTTCCATCAGGATCTCAACTCTTTAAATTTGAAGGTATGGAAATTAAACGTTTAAGTTCTTAGTCATAGAAGTTTCTCTGACTTAGTTATTAGCACTATGATACAGGCTCGTAAGTCTGTTTCAAGGATACTTGAAAATCTATATTTCATGATGTTAAACTCGTGATTATTCTTGGTATTCTTTTAGAATTCCTAGGATTTTACAGTTTCTTCAGGATGGTTTGGATAAAGGTTTAGTCTGCAAATACTTTGAAAGGATGTATTTCTGCTCTTTCTGTTTTATTTCATAGAAAGATTGCTAAACTCCTGATATTCACTGTTTTGTTCAGGCTTTGATTTATATTAAACCTGTTTTTAATCTATTTCTCCTCCTTGGAGTCTTAATTTTGGTTTTAAGATTTTACAGGCTCCTCCTTTTGAGCCTATGCTTTATCTGGACATTAATTACTTTCTTGGAAAGTGTTATTTCTTTTGGCTTTCTGTCAGCCGCTCTGGAATCAATCCGGAATGTAACCCAACTGCTAGCGTGAATTGAAAGCACACGCTAGCACACTGAGAAATATCCAGGACGTGACCCACTCAGGAAGCAGATTAGAAGATAACAAAAATGAATATTGTTCCAGAATGCAGGGAAGCCACAAAGGATAAAACGTCCCTTTAAGTAGTACAAAGAACAAAAAGGAAATGCTCTTACTTGAAGCTTCTGAAAAAGGTCCTCTTTAGCAGGCTTGTAAAACAAAGGAAAAGTTCTCTTTTGTAGCTTGTAAAAGTATAATGTCCCTTTAAGCAGGTTTATAACAAACAGAAAGGCAAAGTTCTCTTTTGCAGCTTGTAAAAGTAAATGTCCCTTTTAAGCAGGTGTATAACAAACAGATAGGCAAAGTTCTCTTTTGCAGCTTGTAAAAGTAAATGTCCCTTTTAAGCAGGTGTATAACAAACAGAAAGGCAAAGTTCTCTTTTGCAGCTTGTAAAAGTAAATGTCCCTTTTAAGCAGGTGTATAACAAACAGAAAGGCAAAGTTCTCTTTTGCAGCTTGTAAAAGTAAAATGTCCCTTTAAGCAGGTCTTGTTTATCAAAGAATAGTTTTAAAAGGTATAGGCAAAAGACAAGGTCAGGCAAGCAGAAGTCGGCATCCAAGTATCAGCAAAAGGGAAAAAGCTACAGGCAAGGTCAGGCAGGCAGAAGTCAATGTCCAAATATCAGCAAGTAGGGATTAGGCAAGAGGCTTGGTCAGGCAGGCAGAAGTCGGTACACAGAAGAACAAAACTGATATGGTACTCACAATCCAGGGAAACAAACAAACGGGCCCAGATTCAGATCTCCCGCCGAGATTTAAAGGGCAGGAGCGTAACCGTCATCAGAGGGGTGTGAGAGAAAGCGTCATGTTGCTAAGCAACATGACGTCAGAGACACAGAGAAGTTCCGGGAGCCGCGGCGACACGGCGATGAACGGAAGCGATCATGACAGCACCCCCTCCTCAAGGACCCCTCCGGGGGACAGGACCAGGTCTATCAGGATGAGTCTTGTGGAAGGTCTTGACCAATATAGGAGCATTTACTTGATGAGCAGGTTCCCAAGAACGTTCCGTGACTGGATAACCCTTCCAATGAATGAGATAATACAATTTCTTGCCCCGCAATTTGGAATCTAGAATATGGCTGATCTCAAACTCAGGATGTCCATGCACCAATAACGGTGGAGGTTTAGAAAAAGGCTTAGAATACCTGTTACTCATCACAGGTTTTAAAAGAGAAACATGGAATACCGGATGGACTTTGAGAGACTTGGGTAAAGCTACCCGATAAGCAGTGGAACATACCTGACCCAGTATTCGGAAAGGACCCACATATCGTGGTCCCTATTTGTTAGAAGGTTGTTTCAGGCGAAGAAATCGAGAGGAAATCCAAACTTTATCACCAGGGCGATATTTGGGAGCATTCTTCCGTCGAAGATCCGAAAAGAACTTGTAACGTCTAGAAGTGACAGAAAGAATACGATGTATCTTCTGCCAATGTCGAGTTAATCTTCGGGCTGTAAGATCAGAAGCAGGATTCACTGTGGAGGAAGTATGCAAAGGGAATGTCCTAGGCTGATATCCGTAAGCTGCATGAAAAGGAGAAGTCTGAAGGGAGGAATTGTACCGGGCATTATGGGCCAATTCAGCCAAAGGAAGGTAAGAAGTCCAGTTAGAATGATAATGATCCACATAATGTCTAAGATATGTTTCAAGACACTGGTTTACTCTTTCAGTCTGACCATTCGATTGTGGGTGGTGAGAAGTAGAGAGAGATATAGTAGTACCAAAATGTTTACAAAGTGACCTCCAAAATCGAGAAACGAATTGTACCCCTCTATCTGAAACAATATCTAGAGGAAATCCATGGATTCTTACAATATGAAGAATAAAAAGTTCAGAGAGTCTTTTGGCAGATGGTAATCCTGGCAAGGGTACAAAATGAGCCGTCTTAGTGAACCTGTCGACCACCACCCAGATAGTATTGTTCCCAGTGGACAAAGGAAGATCGGTAATAAAGTCCATGGATACATGAGTCCAAGGCTGGTGAGGTATAGGCAATGGTTGGAGTAATCCTGAAGGAAGTTGGCGTGGAGTTTTGTTCATGGCACATTGTGTGCATACTGAGACGTAATCCTTCACATCTTGAGAGAGTGTAGGCCACCAGACATGTTGTTTGAGGTTTCGAGTGGTAATACTGATGCCAGGATGTCCAGAAAGGGGACTATCATGAGCCCAAAATAAAATCTTGGAACGAAGGCGTTCAGGAACAAAGAGTAAACCATCGGGAGGTTTACAGGACAAAGGAAGATGCTCTTGAGCGGACTGTAATTCTTGTAACCAAGAAGTTGTTAACTGGGCAATGACTTCATGAGGTTGGAGAATGGTACCAGACTCAGGAACTGGGGTATCTTGAAATTGTCTGGAAAGTGCGTCTGCTTTAATATTTTTTGAACCAGGTATGTAAGACAAATTATAGTGAAACCGAGAGAAGAATAATGACCAGCGTGCTTGCCTGGAATTTAGTCGTTTGGCTGTTTGGAGATACAGAAGGTTCTTATGATCAGTAAGTATAGTAAATGGCAAAGAAGTACCCTCCAGCCAATGTCTCCATTCATCCAATGCCATCTTGATGGCAAGCAACTCTTTATTCCCTACGTCATAGTTAAATTCGGAAGGAGTGAATTTTTTAGAGAAAAAAGCAACAGGATGAATCCTTCCAGTCTCTGGTATTCGTTGAGACAGAACAGCTCCAGCAGCAACAGAGGAAGCATCCACCTCCAGAATAAATTGAAACTCAGGATTTGGATGACGAAGGATAGGAGCTGAGGAAAAAGCTTCTTTGAGAGATTCAAAAGCTTCTATAGCCTCAGACGGCCATACTTTACAGTTTTGTCCTTTTCTTGTGAGAGAAGTAAGAGGAGAAGTAATAGTAGCAAAATTCTTGATGAACTTTCTGTAATAATTGGCGAAGCCTAGGAAACGTTGTAAAGCCTTCAAAGAATCAGGTCTAGGCCAATCCAAAATGGCAGAAAGTTTAGTAGGGTCCATTTCGAATCCAGCTGCCGATATTACATAACCCAGAAAGGGTATGGATTTTTGATGGAAAGAACATTTCTCCAGTTTAGCAAACAGATGGAATTCTCTTAGACGTTGAAGTACTTTCTTGACGTGGTGCGCATGATCTTGGTGGTTCTGAGAAAAAATTAAGATGTCGTCCAGGTATATGATAACAAAAATATTCAAAAAATCACGAAAGATCTCATTTACAAAATGCTGGAAAACCGCCGGAGCATTGCATAGCCCAAAGGGCATGACCAAATATTCATAATGCCCAAATCGAGTGTTAAAGGCAGTCTTCCACTCATCTCCTTTGCGTATACGGATCAAGTTATATGCACCACGTAGGTCGAGTTTGGTGAAAATGGTGGCTCCCTGAAGATAAGTAAAAAGTTCAGGAATAAGGGGCAGAGGATAACTGTTCTTGATGGTAATCTGATTCAATCCACGATAATCAATACAGGGTCTTAATCCGCCATCCTTTTTTCCCACAAAAAAGAAACCAGCCCCTACAGGGGAAGAGGAGGGTCGAATAAATCCTCTAGCCAGATTGTCTTTTATATATTCTTCCAGAGCCATGTTTTCTGGTTTAGAAAGTGGATATGTCTTGCCTCGAGGATAGGCAGCCCCAGGAAGGAGGTCAATGGGACAATCAAAAGGGCGATGAGGAGGAAGACGTTCAGCTTCTTTTTTGGAGAAGACATCCACAAAGTCATGGTAATGCATAGGTAAGGATTCTGGAGTTTCAACTGTGAGAGCAATAGTGAGTGGTAACTTAGTAATCTTTTGAAGACATTTAGTCTGGCATGTAGATCCCCAGGAAGTGAGTTCACAGAAAGTCCAAGAAAAAATGGGATTGTGAATCTGGAGCCAGGGTAATCCCAAGATAATGGGAAATTGAGGAGTGGGAATGACATCGAAACAAATTGTCTCAGAATGAAGTATTCCTACGGTGAGGATTAAGGGTTGAGTAGAAAACTGAATGTATCCAGAACCCAAAGGATCTCCACTGACCGTAGAGACTGAAATGGAATACTCCTTCTTTAGTAAGGGTATAGAATGAGTAGAAACAAATGTAGAGTCAATGAACACACCTCCAGCACCAGAATCAATTAGAGCTTGGGTATAGATCTTCTTATGTCCAATTAGAAGAGTTACTGGAACAAAGAGTTTCTTGTATAGGGAATGACCACTATTTTGGCTTAACTCAGTTCCCTGGACTAGAGTTAAGCCCTGGCTTTTACTGGCCTAGTAGGACAATCCCTTAATAAATGTCCTTTAAGGCCACAGTACAGACATAAGCCAAGAGTCCGTCTTCTCAAGCGTTCAGTCTCAGTTAATTTTATACTTCCTACTTCCATGGGTTCAGCCTGATCAGTAGTAGGAGAGGCTGGAGTGACTGGATTAGAAAAACGAGGAGCTAAACGAAAAGGAGTTCGAGTGGAAGTCCTCTGTGTTCTATCCTTTTCTTGTTGGCGTTCACGAAACCTGGCGTCGAGACTGATACAGAGATTTATTAAGGCTTCTAAGGACTCTGGAAGTTCACGATACACCAATTCATCCTTGAGACGCTCAGAAAGTCCTTTACGGAAAGCGGCTCTGAGTGCTCCCTGATTCCAAGTGGTTTCAGAGGCAAGGGTGCGGAACTCAATTGCATATTGAGAGACTGGTTGATTTCCTTGACGTAAATCCAGGAGAGTAGCTTCAGCAGCGGATGACCTTCCAGGTTTATCGAATACGTTTGAGAATGTAGATAGAAATGTATCAACATCCAACAGTATAGGATCATTCTTTTCTAGCAAAGGTGACACCCAAGCCAAGGCTTTTCCTTTCATTAAGGAAATAAGAAACGTGATTCTAGAAGAGGCAGTAGCAAAGAGAGTAGGGCTATTTCGGAAATGAAGACGGCATTGATTCAAAAAGCCTCTACATTCTTCAGGATTCCCATCATATTTATCCGGAAGAGGAATCCTGGGACTTAGTTGTACCTGAGACTGATTGTTAGGAATCGGAGGAGGTAATGCCTCAATCGGATTTGGATTGGGATTAGGATTGGGAGGTGCGGTAGCAACCAAATTTTGTAATAGAGCAGTAATTTGATCAAGTTTAGTGTCCAGAGACTGCAAGTGAGTGGCATGAGAACCCAAGAGCTGTCCCTGGTGAGCCACGGCCATAGATAATTCAGTGGGGTCCATTTTTATGGCCCGTTTGTAATGTCAGCCGCTCTGGAATCAATCCGGAATGTAACCCAACTGCTAGCGTGAATTGAAAGCACACGCTAGCACACTGAGAAATATCCAGGACGTGACCCACTCAGGAAGCAGATTAGAAGATAACAAAAATGAATATTGTTCCAGAATGCAGGGAAGCCACAAAGGATAAAACGTCCCTTTAAGTAGTACAAAGAACAAAAAGGAAATGCTCTTACTTGAAGCTTCTGAAAAAGGTCCTCTTTAGCAGGCTTGTAAAACAAAGGAAAAGTTCTCTTTTGTAGCTTGTAAAAGTATAATGTCCCTTTAAGCAGGTTGATAACAAACAGAAAGGCAAAGTTCTCTTTTGCAGCTTGTAAAAGTAAATGTCCCTTTTAAGCAGGTGTATAACAAACAGATAGGCAAAGTTCTCTTTTGCAGCTTGTAAAAGTAAATGTCCCTTTTAAGCAGGTGTATAACAAACAGAAAGGCAAAGTTCTCTTTTGCAGCTTGTAAAAGTAAATGTCCCTTTTAAGCAGGTGTATAACAAACAGAAAGGCAAAGTTCTCTTTTGCAGCTTGTAAAAGTAAAATGTCCCTTTAAGCAGGTCTTGTTTATCAAAGAATAGTTTTAAAGGTAAAGGCAAAAGCAAGGTCAGGCAGGCAGAAGTCAGCATCCAAATATCAGCAAAAGGTATAGGCAAAAGACAAGGTCAGGCAAGCAGAAGTCGGCATCCAAGTATCAGCAAAAGGGAAAAAGCTACAGGCAAGGTCAGGCAGGCAGAAGTCAATGTCCAAATATCAGCAAGTAGGGATTAGGCAAGAGGCTTGGTCAGGCAGGCAGAAGTCGGTACACAGAAGAACAAAACTGATATGGTACTCACAATCCAGGGAAACAAACAAACGGGCCCAGATTCAGATCTCCCGCCGAGATTTAAAGGGCAGGAGCGTAACCGTCATCAGAGGGGTGTGAGAGAAAGCGTCATGTTGCTAAGCAACATGACGTCAGAGACACAGAGAAGTTCCGGGAGCCGCGGCGACACGGCGATGAACGGAAGCGATCATGACACTTTCTCTTCTGCTTGAAGAGTTTCTGTATTGTCTGCTTTCTCTTGTGAGTTTCTTTATCTGATTTTCCATCAAGATTAAGCTGTTTTGAGATCTTCATTTATATTTTTGCCTAAAGTTGTGAATTCTATCAACATCAATAGGGAAGTTGCTGTTTTTTTTTTTTTGTGTCCTAATCCTAAGAATACTTTTGAAGGGTCTTTACATTCTTTGGATGTGGTAAGATCTTTGAAATATTATGTTCAGGCTACTTAAGATTTCAGAAAGATTTTTAGTCTATTTGTTATTTTTTTATGACTCCAGGAAAAGTGAGAAAGCCTCTGTTATTTCTCTGTTTTTTTGGTTAAGACTTTAGATTCACATAGCTTATCTGGAGGCAGGGCAGTCTCCGCCTCAGAGAATTACAGCTTATTCTGCTAAATCAGTTGCTACTTCTTGAGATTTCAAGAATGAAGCTTCATTTGATCAAATATCAGATCAGATATAAAGCACATTATTTTTTCCAGTTCCTCTTTTTTTTATGCTTTTTACTCCTTTTTATACACCTCCCTTCTTGGCTATTCGTTAAACTAAGATGTGAGTGAGGTGGGAGGTGTATAGGCATTTTGAGGTTTGGGAAACTTTGCCCCCTCCTGGTAGGATTATATATCCCATACGTCATTAGCTCATGGACTCTTGCCGCTATGAAAGAAATGAATTTATCAGGTAAGTTCTTATATAAATTATGTTTTTTGGCCTAAGGTTATTTCTTCAGAAAACATTGGTAAAGAGATTGTTGGCCTAATCCTATGAATGCTTCTGAAAGATCTTTGCATTCTCTGGATATTGTTAGGGCATTGTAATATTATGCTGAAGCTGCTAAGGATTTTAGTCAAACTTCTAGTTTGTTTGTTCTTTTTTTGGGGCCTAGGAAATGTCAGAAGGCCTCTGCTATTTCTTTAGCCTCTTGGTGGAAACTTTATATTCACAGAGCTTATTTGGAGGCAGGTGAGCCTCCACCACAGCGGTTTACGGGCTCATTCATGAGTAATGGATCGAGGGCTCTCACCAATAAAGAAATCCTAATTTATGTTTACCTGATACATTAATTTCTTTTATGGTGGCGAGAGTTCATCTGATACATTAATTTCTTTTATGGTGGTGAGAGTCCACCCTTTGTTTTTTGGAGGTTAGATTTTTTCAGCACATCTTTTTTCCATGCTCCTTTTTTGGTTTTTATTCCTTTTTTGGTTTTTATTCCTTTTTCTTTACCTCACTTGCATGACTATATGCTAGACTGAGTTATGTGTGCGATGGGAGGGGTGCTATAGAGACTCTCACCACCATGATAATTGATATTATCAGGTAAGGAAAATTGTTTTATAATATAAATGATCATACAAAGCACCTACCCATATCAAGGAAAGCCCTTTTTCTTTCATGTAATTTGCAAGAGTCCATGAGCTAGTGACGTATGGGATATACAATCCTACCAGGAGGGGCAACGTTTCCCAAACCTCAAAATGCCTATAAATACACTCCTCACCACACCCACAATTCAGTTTTACAAACTTTCCTTCCTATGGAGGTCGTGAAGTAAGTTTGTGCTAAGATTTCTACGTTGATATGCGCTTCTCAGCATTTTGAAGCCCGATTCCTCTCAGAGTACAGCGAATGTCAGAGGGATGTGAAGGGAGTATCACCTATTGAATGCAATGGTTTTCCTCACGGGAGATCTATTTCATAGGTTCTCTGTTATTGGTCGTAGAGATTCATCTCCTACCTCCCTTTTCAGATATACTCTCATATACCATTACCTCTACTGATAACCGTTTCAGTACTGGTTTGGCTATCTGCTATATGTGGATGGGTGTCTTTTGTTAAGTATGTTTTTATTACTTAAGACACCTCAGCTATGGTTTGGCACGTTATGCATTAATATAAAGTTCTAAATATACGTATTGTACTTATGTTTGCCATGAGTCAGGTTTATGTATTTCCTTTTGCAAACTGTCAGTTTCATATTTGGGGAAAAACATATTTAGGAAATATTTTTCTTACCTGGGGTTTAGTCTTTTTTTCAAATTGACTGTTTTTTTCTTTCAAAATTTGCGCGCAAAATTAGGCCTGCGAGTGCCCAAAATGCCAAAGTTTTTTGCATCATTCTTGGCGCGGGAATTTTTGGCGCGAAGATACGTCCGATGATCCAAATTTGTAATTTCCGGCATCTTAGTTAACGCTGAGTTCCTTGCACAAGGTTGCGCCGTTAGTGACGCGAGTGTGTCATTTCCGGATGTTGTTAGCGCCAAATATGTTTCAGTTATGTTGTGCGTCATACTTGGCGCCAAATAATTATATCATTTAAAACCCCATTCCTATATGCATCTTGCCTTTTTCTATGTCAGAGGGCTGAAACTGCCATATAAAGAAATTTATAATTTTGCTTTATATGTTGTTTTTTCTCTTACATTTTGCAAGATGTCTCAATCTGATACTGTATCAGAAGTATCTGTTGGAACCCTGCTGCCTGATATCAGTTCTACCAAAGCTAAGTGCATTTGTTGTAAACTTGTGGAGATTATATCTCCGGCTGTGGTTTGTAATAGTTGTCATGATAAACTTTTACATGCAGATAATGTGTCCATCAGTAATAGTACATTGCCTGTTGCTGTTCCTTCAACATCTAATGAACAAAATATACCTGTGAATTTAAAATAATTTATTGCTGATTCTATTCAGAAGGCTTTGTCTGCCATCCCGCCTTCTAATAAATGTAAAAAGTCTTTTAAAACTTCTCATAAGGTTGATGAAATTTCAAATGACCGACAACATACTGAATTATCCTCCTCTGATGAGGATCTATCTGATTCAGAAGATCCTTCTTCAGATATTGACACTGACAAATCTACTTATTTAAAATGGAGTATATTCGTTCTTTGTTAAAAGAAGTGTTGATTACATTGGATATTGAGGAGACTAGTCCTCTTGATATTAAAACTAGTAAACATTTAAATTCTGTTTATAAACCTCCTGTGGTTATTCCAGAGGTTTTTCCAGTTTCTGATGCTATTTCTGATATGATTTTTAAGGAATGGAATAGGCCTGGTACTTCTTTTATTCCTTCTTCAAGGTTTAAAAAATTGTATCCTTTGCCAGCAATTTCAATGGAGTTTTGGGAAAAAATCCCCAAAGTTGATGGGTCTATCTCAACTCTTGCTAAACGTACTACTATTCCTATGGAAGATAGTACTTCTTTTAAAGATCCTTTAGATAGGAAACTTGAATCTTATCTAAGGATAGCCTATTTATATTCAGGTCATCTTCTCAGGCCTGCAATTTCTTTGGCTGATGTTGCAGCTGCATCAACTTTTTGGTTGGAAAATTTAGCGCCACAAGAATTGGATTCTGATTTGTCTAGCATTGTTCGCTTGCTGCAACATGCTAATCATTTTTTATGTGATGCCATTTTTGATATCATCAAAATTGATGTTAAATCTATGTCTCTAGCTATTTTAGCTAGAAGAGCTTTGTGGCTTTAATCTTGGAATGCTGACATGACTTCTAAATCCAGATTACTATCACTTTCTTTCCAAGGTAATAAGTTATTTGGTTCTCAGTTGTATTCGATTATTTCAACTGTTACTGTGGGGAAGGGAGTTTTTTTGCCTCAGGATAAAAGACCTAAGGGTAAATCTAAATGTTCTAACAGTTTTCGTTCCTTTCGACAAAATAAGGAACAAAAACCTAATCCTTCCCCCAAGGAATCTGTTTCCAATTGGAAACCTTCAAATTGGAAAAAATCCAAGCCATTTAAGAAACCAAATCCAGCCCCTAAGTCCGCATGAAGGTGCGGCCCTCATTCCAGCTCAGCTGGTAGGGGGCAGATTAAGATTTTTCAAGCTTGTTGGATAACTTCTGTCCAAAATCAATGGAGTATTGTCTCTCAGGGGTACCGAATAGGATTCAGAGTAAGACCTCCTGTGAGAAGATTATTTCTCTCACGCATCCCAGCAAATCCAGTAAAGGCTCAGGCTTTCCTGAAGTGTGTTTCAGACCTGGAGTTTTCAGGGGTAATCATGCTAGTTCCGTTTCAGGAACAGGGTCTGGGGTTTTATTCAAATCGATTCATTGTCCCAAAGAAAGAAAATTCATTCAGACCAGTTCTGGATCTGAAAATTTTGAATTGTTATGTAAGAGTACCAACTTTCAAAATGGTGACTATAAGGACTATTCTGCCTTTTGTTCAGCAAGGACATTATATGTCCACAATAGACTTGCAGGATGCATACCTTCATATTCCGATTCATCCAGATCATTATCAGTTTCTGAGATTCTCTTTTCTAGACAAGCATTACCAATTTGTTGCTTTTCCTTTTGGCCTAGCGACAGCTCCAAGAATCTTTTCAAAGGTTCTCTGTGCCCTACTCTCTGTAACCAGAGATTGGGGTATTGCGGTGTTTCCTTATTTGGATGATATCTTGGTACTAGCTCAGACTTTACGTTCTGCAGAATCTCACACGAATCAACTAGTGTTGTTTCTTCGAAAACATGGTTGGAGGATCAATTTACCAAAGAGTTCCTTGATTCCTCAGACAAGGGTCACCTTTTTAAGGCTTCCAGATAGATTCAGTGTCCATGACTCTGTCTCTAACAGACAAGAGACGTTTAAAATTGGTTGCAGCCTGTCGAAACCTTCAGTCTTAGTCATTCCATTCAGTAGCTATGTGCGTGGAAGTTTTAGGTCTCATGACTGCAGCATCGGACGCGATCCCCTTTGCTCGTTTTAACATGAGACCTCTTCAGCTTTATATGCTGAACCAATGGTTCAGGGATTATACAAGGATATCTCTATTAATATCCTTAAATCCCAATGTTTGACTATCTCTGACTTGGTGGTTAGATCACCATTGTATAGTTCAAGGGGCCTCTTTTGTTCGGCCAACCTGGACTGTGATCACAACAGATGCGACTCTTTCAGGTTGGAGAGCTGTTTGGGGATCTCTAACAGCACAAGGGGTTTGGAAATCTCAAGAGGCGAGATTACCAATCAATATTTTAGAACTCCGTGCAATTTTCAGGGCTCTTCAGATTTGGCCTCTGTTGAAGAGAGAACCGTTCTTTTGTTTTCAGACGGACAATATCACAACTGTGGCATATGTCAATCATCAGGGTGGAACTCGCAGTCCCCAAGCTATGAAAGAAGTATCTTGGATACTTGCTTGGGCAGAATCCAGCTCCTGTCTAATTTCTGCGGTTCATATCCCAGGTATAGACAAGGGAGGGAGGCGGATTATCTCAGCCGTCAGACTTTACATCCGGGGGAGTGGTCCGTCCATCACAATGTGTTTTCTCAAATTGTTCAGATGTGGGGTCTTCCAGAAATAGATCTGATGGATTCTCATCTAAACAAGAAACTTCCCAATACCTGTCCAGGTCCAGGGATCCTCAGGCGGAAGCAGTGGATGCGTTGACACTTCCTTGGTGTTATCAACCTGCTTATATTTTCTCGCCTCTAGTTCTTCTTCCAAGAGTGATCTCCAAAATCATCATGGAACAATCATTTGTGTTGCTGGTGGTTCCAGCATGGCCTCACAGGTTTTGGTAAGCGGATCTTGTTCGGATGTCCAGTTGCCAACCTTGGCCACTTCCATTAAGGCTGGACCTTCTGTCTCAAGGTCCGTTTTTCCATCAGGGTCTCAAATCATTAAATTTGAAGGTATGGAAATTGAACGCCTAGTGCTTAGTCATAGAGGTTTCTCTGACTCAGTGATTAATACTATGTTACAAGCTCGTAAATCTGTTTCTAGAAAGATTTATTATCGAGTTTGGAAGATTTATATTTCATGGTGTTCTTCTCATAAATTCTCTTGGCATTCTTTCAAAATTCCTAGCATTCTACAGTTCTGTCAGGATGGTTTAGATAAGGGTTTGTCTGCAAGTTCCTTGAAGTGATAAATCTCTGCTCTTTCTCTTTTATTTCACAGAAAGTTTGCTAAACTTTCCGATATTCACTGTTTTGTACAGGCTTTAGTAAGTATCAAGCCTGTCATTAAATCAATCTCTCCTCCTTGGAGTCTTAATTTGGTTTTGAAGGCTTTACAGGCTCCTCCTTTTGAGCCTATGAATTCTTTGGACATTAAACTACTTTCTTGGAAAGTGTTGTTCCTTTTGGCCATCTCTTCTGCTAGAAGAGTTTCTGAATTATCTGCTCTTTCTTGTGAATCTCCTTTTCTGATTTTTCATCAGGATAAGGCGGTTTTGCGGACTTCATTTAAATTTTTACCTAAGGTTGTGAATTCTAACAACATTAATAGAGAAATTGTTGTCCCTTCCTTGTGTCCTAATCCTAAGAATTCTTTGGAGAGATCCTTACATTCTTTGGATGTGGTGAGAGTTTTAAAATATTAATATGAAGCCACTAAAGATTTCAGGAAGACTTCTAGTCTATTTGTTATATTTTCTGGTTCTAGGAAAGGTCAGAAGGCTTCTGCTATTTCCTTGGCTTCGTGGCTAAAGCTTTTGATTCATCAAGCTTATTTGGAGTCAGGTCAAGCCCCGCCTCAGAGAATTACAGCTTATTCTACTAGATCAGTCTCTACTTCATGGGCTTTTAAGAATGAAGCTTCAGTTGATCAGATTTGCAAAGCAGGAACTTGGTCTTCTTTGCATACATTTACTAAATTCTACCGTTTTGATGTATTTGCTTCTTCAAAAGCAGTTTTTGGTAGAAAAGTTCTTCGGGCAGCTGTTTCAGTTTGACTCTTCTGCTTATAATTTAAGTTTTTCTTTTCATTTATGAGAATAAACTTATATTTTGGGTTGTGGATTAATTTTTTTCAGCGAAAAATGGCTGTTTTTATTTTATCCCTCCCTCTCTAGTGACTCTTGCATGGAGTTCCACATCTTGGGTATTGATATCCCATACGTCACTAGCTCATGGACTCTTGCCAATTACATGAAAGAAAATATAATTTATGTAAGAACTTACCTGATAAATTCATTTCTTTCATATTGGCAAGAGTGCATGAGGCCCACCCTTTTTATGGTGGTTATTTTTTTTTTGTATAAAGCACAATTATTTCCAAATTCCTTTGTTGATGCTTTTTACTTCTTTCTTTATCACCCCACTACTTAGCTATTCGTTAAACTGAATTGTGGGTGTGGTGAGTGGTGTTTTTTTAGGCATTTTGAGGTTTGGGAAATTTTGCCCCTCCTGGTAGGATTGTATATCCCATACGTCACTAGCTCATGGACTCTTGCCAATATGAAATAAATTAATTTATCAGGTAAGTTCTTACATAAATTATGTTTTATCAGGATCCTGTATTTTTCACCATTTTTCATCAAACAATTTTAAAAATGTTCTTTCTATAAAAATGTAAAAGTCTATTACCTTGTTAGGAAAGGGTTATCCCATTGCAGCATACAAATAAAGTTGTTTACATATTGCTACCTACCTTTAACTAAACTACACTGACTAAATGACTAAAGGGATACGAAACCCAGCATTTTAAACAACTTTCTAATTTTCTTCTATTATCAATTGTTCTTTGTTTCTTTTGTATCTTTTGTTGAAAAGCAGGAACCTATACTTAGGAGCCAGCCCATTTCTGGAGCACTATATAGCAGTAGTTTTGCAAGAATGTTTTCAATTGGCAAGAGCACTATATGGCAGCACTAGTTCCTGCCATGTAGGGCTCCAGGTGCCTACCTAGGTAACTCTTCAACATAAAATATCATGGGAACTAAGCAAATTTAATAATAGAGGTAAATTGGATACTTTTTTAATGTGGTATGCCAAGTCTGAATCACAAAGAAAATGTTTAGGTTTATTATACCTTTAACCATACAGTTCCAGTTGATATAGATTTTAAGAAATATTTTATCACCTATGCTATTTCAGAGTAATTTAATGCTTCTTTTCTGTCTATTAGTTGAGTTAATTGCATTAGGGAAGGAGGATTGCATTAGGGGAGTACCATAGTAAAGGATTTTAGGTTACTGCTCAGGTAGGGTTAATGTAATGGGAAAGTCACAGGTAAAACTGTGGTGGAGGGGTATAATTTATTGATGTGGGGACTGCTGTTCAGGTAAATTAGGCAACAATGGACTGGAAAATGGGATGATCTACCAATCTTTAAGGCATAACATGGGTATGATAAAGAAAAGCTAATGATATAGGTAATGTGACAAAAAAAATTTCTGCAGCTTTGTAATAAATTAATATAGTGAGGGACTTTGTTATTTATCTTTTTATAAACAATAATTATTGTACACTGAAGAGAAAAACAAATGGGATATAGTAAGAAAAAACTAATAACTTGTATACATAATGATTAGAAACAACATAATCATTAACAGATATGACTGATTTCAGAATCACTTCACATATAAATTAATATTAAATATGGAGAAGGGGGGAAGGGGAAAAGTCATCCTCCTGTGCACCCCTTTAACCACCCTCCCCCCCTTGATGTGGGGGTTTTGTGTTTTCAAACTTATCAATATAATTATATTTACTCAGAAGTATAATATAAATAATTTATGGAATCTGGGAGATCTATATAACTGAAAAAGCTTGAAGGTGAAATAAGCGCCTTTACCTTCTTCTTTTTTTTTTTTAACTGTCTATTTTTAAGGATTACATTTATTTTATTGATGTTGGCTTTTATGTTAATTCATATCTGAACATATTGTTAACTTTGTGTTAATGAAGCAATTAACAAACTGGTTTATACTCAGTTAAGTCCTTTTGCAATTCACTTTCTACTTCAAAGATGTCCATTATATCTTTTATTTCAGCTGCACAGTGGCATTTAACTATAGATTTTTAAAAAAAAATAATTCTTTACATATCTTTGATGTAGATGTTTCAGCATATCTATACTATTAGTGTATCACAAGAGGGTTCTCTTTTTAGCCATGCCCCCTGCTAATAAATATTTGAATAGATGATGAATTGCAGTCATATCATACAGATGGGTATTATTCTCGGACTGTATGCTCCCAGTCAAAGTTTCCTAACTATTATACATTAGACGTAGCTGAATCTGTGTTAATATGATGTGTACATTACTTATTTGGTACAGGTTATAAGAGACCTGTTCAAAAGGATGAAAATACAGATTTGTGTAAATTCCTTTTTTTTATGCTGTACTAATGCATTTATCACAAGCTAAATGCCACTATTGATTGCCGGCGTGCACATTTGAGCTTGCAACTGATATTTATGAAGCAGTGGTTTAAACCGTTGCTTTTTAAACCCCCTGCCAATTTAGAGTTGGGGGATGAAAAGAGCAGAGGCTGGCGGCATTGCACAGTTACGTAAATAGTTGCAAGCTCAAATGAGTGAGCTTTCAACCGATAGGGGCTTTTGCCTTGTGACAAATGAACCCCCAAGTGATACTTTTTCATTGGACTAATAATACATTAAGAAAAAGCTTTTGCGATTTTCCGCTCTTCCTCAAGTCTGAAGCAATAGGTCGGTTTACTTTTGTTATTTTGGCACCTGAATCAATGGACAGACATGGCAACTCCAATCAGCGTTTACCTGGTTGCAAACATGCAATTTACTAGTACAGGGCTGTCCATCTGTTTACATCTCTTAGAAAAAAGGGGTCTAAGGTGTGCTAAGACAAAAATGAGATTAACAAACTCCCCCTAAATGACAATATCCCTAAAATTGTCACAGAGTATAAATATAAGAAGATCGGGGTAGAAGGGAAGCGCTATAACAAAGCTAAAGGTAATCTCTCACTTAATATATATACACAGTTTATTTAAACATATATAATTCACATAAAAGGGACGTCTCCCCAAATGACACTGTCATAAAAATATTAGTTCAGTATATAACAAGGCCGCTATATATAAAATCAATAAAATATATTGCACATTGATTGACGGTTCTAAAACATATCATAAATCAGAGTTCAGTTAAAAGTTCATATAATTAGCGATTAAAACCACCAAGCTGCCAGAGGAAAAAAGTAATATGGTAGGTCTACCAATCAAAGTGTTCTGAATACTCCACACTTCCTTAAGAGAGATACATGACCAGCGTATACACAGAGATGTTATGTTATGAGTTCTTGTCAATTACTTTACCCACGATCTCCTGATCGTCTGCAGTACACCTTCCCTGTTCGGTATCTCCCTCGAGTGGATCCGACTGGGGTTTCTCGGCGTCTGACGTCACGGAATCCAGATCCGGCAAAGAGAATCGGTCAGAGCTTAGCGCTTCTTGTAACCTTCACAGGTGCGATTCTTTCACATCCACCCTGCACTTAGTGCTTAGTGCACGCAAGGGTGTATACAGGTATTGTAGAGAGATGTTGTAGAAAGGTATTGTGGTGAATATTCCAACTTCATTCAAACCACAAAACATGTAGTAGAAATTCCAAATAGGAAAATAAGTTCCATTACTTATAACCCTGGTTAAGTATAAGGAATCCAAATGGTGTAGATATATTGCACATATGACAAAGGGTAGTCCTGCCTTCACAGCCGACGCGTTTTGCCCTCTTCAGGGCTTTATCAAGGTAGTGATGGCAAGTCCAGATACCTTTATTTAAAGGTGTATCTTTAATTTGATTGGTGCTGATTTTAATTGACAAACTCTCTTAAGGTGGTATTTGGCTTCAAATGCAGCTTCTTCTTATCTTCTTATCCTTATTGAAATAGAGATCCCATTTAGGGTTCCTATTGTGAATCATGTGCTATTATAGATATAGAGATGCACTAAGATTTGTCCAAATACCACCTTTTTTCCAATGATCTTGAAAAATCCCAGGGAGAAACGCGTTGATGTATAGCAGCTGATTGAATAAGCTTACCTGGCTAATACCCGGTGTAAGTGAACTAAAGTGATTTGAAGTTATACATCTGCATATATTGCTTTTATGTTCATGGTCTAGTATCTGACTCATCCTGCGTGCCTTTGCACTTAAGAGCGGATGTGGAAATTTCTACTGCTCACCAACTTGAAACCGCCCTTTCCATTTGCAACTAACACCTGGTGAGGTGTGTCATGGAATAGACGCATCTGGGAACAGTGCTGAGCAGAGAATATGCTGGGCAACACGGTAAAGAGGATAACCCTTGTTTAACCCCCATCCAGAAGCAAGTCGTCATTTCCGCTAACTTGGTGACTCTATTTGACAGGATGTTCAGGGAAACCCCCTGAGGACTCACGTATGTATTATTCACGCACGTAAAAAGAACACTATATTTACTGGTCGTAAGACCGACCGGCTTTTAAGAGAGGAGACACTGGTCTTTTATGGAAGGTGTGCACACCGACTAATCTAAGAAACCTATCCATAATCTGTGGTCTTTTTGGAGATTTATTCAATGGACTTTTTAGGAAGGCTAACTTCATTATTAGTAATCTCAATTTAGGTCTGTGATTTATATCGATATCGGAGGCGTCTGATTTTACCTCTGATTTCCTTATTTTAGCACTATGAAGTTATGATATGTTTTTTATTAAAAACGGATATTTTATATAATATATACTAATCTTTATTTGTGCTTTTGTGGTATCTTTAGCTACTTTGTAGCGCCCTTCTAATTATATTTGTATTGTATCTGTCTTTTCCTAACTAGAGGGTTTAAGGATTTAGTGAGGAGTGTGATACTTTCTAGCTTTGCACATTGACATACCCACTAAAAGTTTGTTAAAGTTTAATTTTTTTTTATTTATTTTTTTATTTTCAAAAGAGCTTTATTTAAGATGTATGCAAATACACTTCATAAAATGCATGTACCAGTTATACATCAAAAAGGATGTCAAGCAAATTATCACTAATACAGCATATTGTTCATATTCTGAAAAAACATGATATATACATATATATATATTCATCATAAATTTGACAACCTAGATCACATTTTTTTTTTTTTTTTAAATCAGTGTATCACTCAATTGGTCCCATTGTTAACACTGCAGACCACTCTTGGGTCTTAATGATAGGACTGATAAAAGTATTGATGGGAGTTAAAAAAAAGAAAAAACAAATAAGCAAAACAAAACAAAATACAAACATCAAGAAGAACTAGAGGGAGAAAAGATAGGAAACTGAAGCCGTGTGAGTGAAATGAGATGGCTTAATTTATAACTGCGTAGGTCTCCCATAGGCCTATGGCCCACTCACCCGTAATATATAATAAAAGCATATAGGGAAAGGATTTGAATTTCAAAGGAGAGCTACTGAAGATTAAAATTGTAACCGGGAATTAGCGAATTGTATGTAACATCTTGTATTTTTAGGTTGAAGAGATCTGTGGGGTAATTAAGCTAAGCGGGTATATAAACTTGGAGCTATATCTTATACTCTGCCGCCATAATACAGTGATATGGTCTTCAGGCGGTTTCTAAGGAGTTATCCTTCCCAGGCATATGGGCTCAATTGGTATTATGCCGTCCACACTGCTAATAAAAACATATATTCAACCATGTGGACAGAAGGGTTTATAGTCTACAGTTGTTGCCCTAATAAGTATTTAGACCCGTCCACCCACCACGGGCCCCGGCCGCAAGCCACGCGGAGGGGGGGGGGGTCCCTCAATGATCGCTCTCTTAATGCTAGGTTATTTGTTGTAAAGTAGCGAGCGACAAAGAAAATTCCATTAATAATATTCTTTAAAATTGTGTAAAAGGGTTCTAACTGGACAACAAAGGGGAGTATATATGCTAACACCCACACAACACATTATAACTCGAACGCTAGGAAGGGTATAGTAAACACATTCCAGAACCTCCCAACACATTTGCATGTTTTAACTTATATGTGGAGCCATGCTGTCTGCTCTAATGTACCATCCCGCCAACCCCCTTTAGAATACAGTGAATACTAACATAGAGCTTTAAAATGTGCAGATTAAACTATCTATAGACTTAACAACAATATCTATTGTATCCCTGTAGGACCATACAGATCAGATTTGTAACGTCTGAAAGGGGCATCTGCAGCCTACCCCTCTCCTGTTCTTGGATAGCGATCGCTCGCTTGAAAGTTATTAATGTCCACATAAGAGTCAGTTGTATATTTCCAGCGTCTGATCCCAGTAGAAACATTATGCCAGCAATCCAAAAGCAGCTCAGAGAGTTTTTCTAGCACCATCGGAGCCTGCTGTGAGACCGCAAGTCCCATATTTGTGCAAAGATTATCCGTTCCATCTCCCCTTATACATTCGATACCTTTGACCAGGGTATACAGCTGTTTAGCGGTATCTGTCACTATGCCGTGCTGTAACTCCATGCAACCCTCCGGTTGTAAGCCCACGCTTGACTCCCCCAGAGGCACAACACAACTTTGACTTATATATTCTTGTTGTGGCCAGCTCAGCCGTCTAGCGGGTGTTATCGTATAAGGTAGAGCAAATGTCGAATGGTGGGTTACAATTTGAGAGAGATCTCGGCTCGCTACTGTAATGAACTTGCAATCTGGACTGTGAGTCAGATCCATTATTGGCTGTAGTATTCCGTAGCTAGGTGTTATGCATTTATATTCTGTGCGTGTTTTGCAATTAAATGCGTTGGGTATAGCAGATTCCATTAGGTAGGTTCCATTTTGGCTGATGAAGTCAGAGGTTCTCTCTATTTGATCTTCCGGCGCGCTATCAGAGCTATAGTCGTATGGCGCCTTAACCATTAGCAGTTCAAAGATTTTCTCCAGTCTTTCCATAGATGCTGTAAGGCAATGCTTTATCTCCGGTTCTATTATATCAATCATAGTTAGCGTGGGAGAGTAAAAATGAGCCTCCACACAGTTCTTCCTAGTATTTATCTCCTGTGGTGTTGTAAAAGGTTTTCTGTCCCATAAGCTATAGATATTGAAGAGATTCAGTAAGCTAGACTTCTCTAGCAGCACTGATAACCCGGCTCTTCCCGGGGGGGAGGTGGGTACCTGTCAGCAGGCCGCCGCCTAAGGCCTTTCTCCGATCTGAGTCTCCACTGTCATATAAACGGCAAAATAAAAGGATTTCTGATCCTGGATGCCTGATCCATGGAGTTATCAAGTAATATGCTTTGATTTTTGCTGTTAGCCACCAATAATCGGCGGATTATTGAGAGATCTTTTAGAGCCTACAGAAAATGCGTCCTGTTCAGAACGCAGCACGGACACGCCCCCGTTAAAGTTTAATTTTGACCATGTCCCTTTAATGTCTGCATAGAAGATATATTGTTTTTCTTGTCTATGATCTAGCCAAACAGCCAGTGGGACCCATTGTTAATCAATAGAAAAATACATTGTTACTGGGAGATAGACGTGATTAAACTAAGGTAGAGCAGATAAAGAAGGAATGAGTCAAATGAGAGGACCAACACAATTTGCTTGTTTCTGAATACATTTTCTTAACACAAAATGTTTTAGAAACTAACCAATAAATATTTTATAGGAGGAAAGAGACTCATGCAAATCATACTTGATTAGAACTCTTAGGCAAATCACGATCTCCCCGTGCCTCTGGCGCTGCAACATAAACTGCTGTGCTGCCAGAAGGCCCTTGGTACTTCTGGAATAGTGATGGGGATCACACAGCCATATCTCTTATATGATTCTGATCTCTTTCCCCCTTTTCTAGCAGCCCAAGAAATAGAAAACTAACAATACCAATAAGAATTTCATAAGGCCCTTACATATTTATCTTGTTGATATTTTAAAATGCCATCAATACCAAAGAAACAACAAATCTCAGATTGTTTATATGTACAAGGTTGAGGTAAATATATCTGCAAATAGGATTTGTAACCTATACACTTGGGAATTAGTGACGGATAATGCTATAGTATTTTATTAGTGTAAATTACAATAGAGTTGCAAGTAAATATTTTAAGACATATTTAGTATTTGCTGAGCTTCATTCCATGTGAGAATTCATTATGATAACTTAAAACATTGATATTATTATGAAAGTCTAACGTTAAAACAGCCATTAAAAGTTGTTAACATAACAGGTGACAGCATTGGGCAAGTGCAAAGTGAATGTTTTAAAATAAATAGCACTCAGTTGACCTAAAATGTCAAAGCTCTAGACAAGGTTGTGTGTTTGTCATTATATCTAACATGTTTTACAGATTCCTCTGGGAATGGAGGAAGATACAATTTCACCTTTTCTGTGCCAAAACATTTTAATTATATCTTCTTCCAAGTATAGCGGTTCAGTAACCAAGAAACTGACATTGATGCATGTGCTGATAAAGCTGCAAACATTCAAAATGAGATTAACAAAGATTTTGAAGAAGGGGTGACAGCTAATTTTGCCGAGTATTCTGCATCTTATTCAGACCAATATATTGATCTAATATTTTATAATGCGTGTCATCCTGAGGGAAATTAGCAGTGTTTTTAGTTTATGCTTGTGTGCCTGCAAACTATAATTTGTGCATTTGATTAATTACTTATACAAAAGCGTGTCTGCATATTTAATTTTTAATTCATGTAAAATTCACTGATAACAAAAACAAGAAAATCTATGTAGCCACGCAGAGAAAATATTCTAAAAAAAGTGTTGAATAAATTCTCATTGGGCAGAGATATTACAACAATATTCAGATAATATCCATTGTATATAATAACATAAGTCGCATAATAAAATAATCAAAATTTACTCACCACAGACTATATATATATATATATATATATATATATATATATATATATATATATATATATATATATATATATATATATATATAGTGTGTGTATATATGTTAAGATTTGTACATAGTAAACCACTCTTCACAATGAATGGAAATCCGTTTGCTGTATCTAAGAGGATTCACAACTGTAACTGCGGTTTTTAACTTTAATTATTTGTTTATCTTGAGAACTACATGTGACCTGAAAACTGAATAAATGACAGCAATTTCTTGTATTGCTTTTCCACTGCAAATCAGCAGAGCAAATTTTCCTGTCTCTTATTATTTGCATAGTGAGAACCATATTTTCCCTGTCGCATGTGATGTCTTTTGAGTCCATGTCAATGTATTCTCCTTCTATTCTCCCCTTCTTTGAAGGAAGCTGACACGTTGTTCGCTTTCCTTATTGTCTATGAAATTTTTCGTATTCATTCTCTCCCCCCACCCTTTCTTTCAATCCAGTCACTTCTCCATCTGCTTTCACTTTTGTTTGCTTGAGCCGGTCTCTCATCCCAACTTGATAATGAGGAATGCAGTGTGACCCTGACCTCTATCAGCCCAGGCCTAACCTTCTGACACTCTGACATAACCTTTGACCTCCTATTTGACAGCTTGATTAATTACCTTGTGTTATGATTTATGAATAAGTGCTATGCAAAAATAATAGACAACAGGTGGTCCTTTAAAAACGTTTTGTGGCATATTTTCTTTGCCTAGCTTGACAATTTTGTTGTGCGAGTGTTTGAAGATGGGAATTTGCAAGGACAATGTGGCATTGGCAGCAAAGATAGAATTCTTATAGCAGCATAATTCAAGAAGAGAGCTCAAATGCAGCTTGGATTGGAAATACATTGAACAGAACAGTTGCCAAAATGCACACAAAAAAGCAGGCCACTGGCATTTTCTTTCATTTCTATCCCAGGTCACGTCTTCAGAAAATTGCCCAAATAAAAGGGACTTAGCTGCATCTCTTAACAACTGTGTTTATTTAGATGCTTCTGATTGGTAGCTATGGTGCCAGCTTAGCTTTCATATGACATTACAGGTCACCCATGACGTATTTGAGACGGCTCAGATATTATAATTTACAGTATCTATTGTATGTGTTACTTTTGTAGTCAGATGCGAGAATCATTAGTTGATTGCTTGATTGCTAATTTACAAAAAAGCATTACTACTATAAATAAAACATCTAAGTAGAAATTTGCATGTTTTCACTGGTTTCTCATTGTTTGGTCAGCGTTGGATATTGATGCTTACCTGTCATAGATGATACACACATTTCACACTGTTCAAAAACATAATTAAAAAAAAGCATTTAATGGTACATACATAGGCCTCTGTTTATCAAAGGTCTTGCGGACCTGATCCGACAGTGCGGATCAGGTCCGCAAGACCTCGCTAAATGCAGAGAGCAATACGCTCTCCACATTTAACATTACACCAGCAGCTCACAAGAGCTGCTGGTGCAACGCCGCCCCCTGCTGACTTGCTGCCAATCGGCCGCCAGCAAGGAAGTATCAATCAACCTGATCGTACTTGATCGGGTTGATTTCCGGTGATTCCTGTCCGCCTGCTCAGAGCAGGCGGACAGGGTTATGGAGCAGCGGTCTTTAGACTTCTGCTTCATAACTTGTGTTTCTGGCGAGTCTGAAGACTCGCCAGAAACACGGCCCTTCAAGCTCCGTACGGAGCTTGATAAATATGGGCCATAGGGTGGGAAACATATTTTGTTTCATAATCTTTTAATGTTATATATGAGTCATCACTGGCGGGGTTTAAAGCTTAGTGCCATTTGTAGTAAGGAAGAATATTCTTGAGGTTTTTGAGGACTCCTCTCCTTCCAATTCCTTACAAGTTTTGTTGGAATGTGGTGGTATTGGCTACTGTTAAAATAATTAAAAAAAAATAGCTTCAAGGATCTGGTCTGTCCCTAACCTCTTTTAGGGTTGTCTGTAGCCTGTTTGGCTGTGACATGATGACTTCTTACACACAACACCATTCCTCGTTTAAATGCCAAGGATTTATTTGACAGTGGTAACTCACTCATTGGATCTTCTCATTCAATACACCATGGTGTGTCAGCGGTATTGATGCATGTTGGGTTTTCTGTGGTGTGTTCCCAGTTTGTACTCTGCTGTTCGATACTGTTACAGTTCTGCACCGGTTGACATAACTCTTTAGGTTATATATTTCTTATTATTGTGGCTTATAAGTGAAAACATTTTTAAAGAGTAATGGTGGAAATGGAAGTTACTCTGTGAGTACAACATGTTGCTGAAACATGTCAGGCAACCAGTGTTGTCTAGCTAGCCTGACTGTGTTTAACATGGGTATGTGTTTTAATATGGTCTTTGTATTTTATCATTAGGAAAGTGATCACTGCTTGGCTGTTATTACTGATCTTATTACAACTCTTGTTTATAGTGTGTTTGTTTGTTTGTTTCCCCTATACACTATTTGTATAGAATTTTGTTGCTTTGAAATGTGTTATCCTTTGATTCTGTTTTTGTTGTTTCCTTGTTTTATGTACCTGTGATCAGCTCTGTAGGATGTCAGGGGTGTAGCTAGAATGGGTGCATCACTATCAGTCTGTCTCATCATGTCAGTTAGATGTGGCACAAAATTACACTCGTTCCAATGTTCTGGACATTTCCTGCAGCCCTCACTGCTACTGTAGTAATTTACTCCTCTCTTCCTGTAAATAAAATTCTATTTAGACTTGGTTAGGTGTTCCAGCCTGTCTATTCCTTGGCTTGTCCCTGGAATCACTGATTTGGGGGTTCGGCTTCCCTTATGGAGGAATTTTCGGAACTTGAGATAAAAGTGTATGTTATTAGCAAGGCTCTTTTACTATTTCTGACAAGCAATTAGAATAATTATACTACTGGTGCTATTAAAATAAAAACTGCTCATGCAGCATCTGAGATTTTCCTAACCTGTAGAAGATTAAAGGGGTAAAACATGAGCATATTTTTCAAGTTTTTTTTACATTAGAAGTATTTTCCAGTGTTTTGCTTTGAGATATAAATCTATGGTTTATTCTATTTTGCAGCAAATGTTACCAAACTTACTAAATCATTCCTTAGCTGTAAGGTCTGTTGGATCCATGACCGTTAGTGAGTCAGTTAAGAAACATCTGTACTCATTCAAGGATTCCCTGTTCATGTTGTTCTTTTCTATAACATTATGTGCAGAGAATTCTCTGGTTCTTTCACATAGTAAACCAGGTTTGACTTTCCTGGTACTACTCATATATATTCATCTATATTGCATCACCCTATCAGCCAACAGAAATAGGAGTTCTTCAAGATGGTATGAATGTTTAAAAGGTAGTATACATATTGGTATAGTATGTAAATACAATGCAGCCTCCCATTTACGTCTGTGACTCTTGAAAAAGACCCTTAAAAGGTTGAAACGCGTTGACAGAACTATCTGCTGTGTGTTATCTGGTGAGCAGCCCTACAGAAGTAAACAAGAGGCTGCACTGTATTTACATACTATACCGCTGCACTGTATTTACATACTATACCATATGCACTTGGGTATTTGGAGTCTGCATGAAGATTTCATTCAATATTTAAGAACTTTGAAGGTGCACTGAGAAGATTTGGGAAAACAGGGATTTAGTTTTTTACCTTTTTTTGGGAATATTTAAAAAAAAAAACACTGCATTTTTTTATTTGAAAGTATGTTATGATTTTTTTTTTTTTAATTCTTTATTTATTCTGTGAAAAGACATAACATAAATCAAAGCAAGAGAAGAAGAAAACATTCCCCAATTTCCGGGGGTCAGATATCATCAGAAATAACATAACATCAAATATGGTTACAGAATATCAAACTGGTACTGTGTAATCAATTAGTTTTACATCAACATGACATATCTCTCACAGTTTTTTTTTTTTAATTCCCACCCCCCCCTTTTCCCTCCTCCTCCGTTTCCCAGCCAGTCGGCTATCCCTACTCTCCCAGGGTGTCAGTCCCCCCTGCCTGATTCACATCTCGCCTTCCACTAAAGAGGCAATACCTCTCTATTTACTGTTCAGCAAAATCTACCTTCCATTCTCCTCGCAACTGAGCTTCCAACAGATATTCAGAATTGCTTATGGGGTATAGAATTCTCGCCAATTGCGAGGCATGCAGTGAGTGTAGATAAGTGTCCCATTTTCTCATAAAACGTGCCGTACGGTTGGCCACATCTCCCATAGTGTCTACCTGTTCATGTATCAGCTGTGAGTGTATCTCCGTTTTAGCTGCGATAGGGTTGGGGCGCGTCTATCTAATATTTCAAAATTATTTTTCTCGCTTGGAGAATGACATTGTGTATAAAGGCTGTCTGACTTCTGGGCAGCTCAGGCGTATCTAGGAATATTACCATTTGTGGTGTAAGTGTCGCCACTTGTATGTTTAGGGAACGTAGCCAAAAACAAATCATCCCCCAAAACTTCGTCAATCTGGGGCAATCCCATAGCATGTGCAGCAAGTTTGCCTGTGCTTTAGAGCATTTCGGACAGTTCCCCGTGTGATTCTTTTCCCACTTCTTGTATTGGTTAGGAGTCACGTAGGCTGACTGCAGGATTTTAGTGTGAGATTCTCTGATGTTCATCGCCAGGGTGGCCTTCCGAACATTTTCAATGCTACTTTGAATCTGCGCTTTGGTAATAGGAGCATTCAGAATCCCTGTCCAGTGTGTGTTCGTTATTAGGGGCCAGCAGTGTCTTGTATATTGGGGAGATGGAAATGCAACCCTGAGAGTATATACTGCAGAGTTGATGAACGCCACTGTTAGGTTCAGGGTAATTCTCGGAGTTAACCAACTCCAAGGCATAGTGCCTAGCCTGTAGGTAGGCAAAATGGTGCGTGCGGGGCAGATTGTAGGTCGTTTGGAGCTGTGAGAAAGTACATATAGTTCTGCCAGCACCCTCTAGCATCTTGGACACTCTGTCCAGTCCCAAGGACTTCCAGGTTTTAAAAGCCTGCGTGGTTAAACCTGGCATGAAGAGTGGATTCCCCTGCAAGGGTATGTACTTCGAGATTTCATGGCTACATTTTAACCTACTGCACAGTTTTCTCCAAGCCTGCAGAGGCTGCGACAAGAGGGGATAAGGTAACAATAACTTTTCTAACTTATCAGCCTTTAGATGTGGGAGAGCAGAAAGCGACCAGGGCTGAACCACATGTCGCTCTAATTCAGGGATTGTGAAGTGACTGTTTCCCGTTAACCAGTCCAGGACGTATTTTGCCTGTGCTGCCCAGCAGTATAGCTCAACATTTGGGACCGCCATACCTCCCGAGGGAACTGTGCTCACCATTCTACTGTAATGAATCCTGTGCTTTTTCCCAGCCCAAATGAAGGACAGGAAGAGTGACTTCCAGTATAGCAAGTCCTTTTTGTGCATGAGTAATGGCAGCATCTGCATTACGTAGAGCAGTTTGGGAAATAGAACCATTTTAATGAGGGCTATCCTGCCTGATACGGTCAGTGGTAGTCCCACCCAGTGCTTGGTCAGATCCAAGGCTCCTTTTTTCAGGGGTGCGTAATTTATGTCATACCAGTTCACCGGATTTCGCGATAGTTTAACTCCTAAATATTTAAAGATATTCCCCGCTACTCGAAAGTCATAGTGGAGGTCAGGTATATCGTTAGCATACGATAACCATATTAGCTCCCTTTTATCGGTGTTGACTTTATACCCAGAGATGAGGCCGAAGTTTTTAACAATATCCATTAGTAGTGGGATATTTAGTCTGGGGTCTTGGATGTACAATACCAAAAAGTGACAAATGCAATGTCTTGTCTCCTATTTTTTGAGACCTTTTGTAGTATGCCTGATCTTTACGGCAAGAGGCTCCAAGGCCAGGTCAAACAAGAGAGGCGAGAGCGCGCACCCCTGTCTCGTTCCTCTATTCAAGGCAAATGGTTGGGATGGCATTCCGTTCACCAATATCGCAGCCTGGGGGCTAGTATACATTGCCTTTAACGCTCTCGTAAAGTTCCCAGTTATCCCGAATCGTTCTAGAGTAAAGAACAAGTGACTCCATAGGACCTTATCAAAGGCCTTCTCCGCGTCAACTAGCAGTGCACATGCTTCATCCTGTTGTGGTACTCGATTTTTACTTGCTCTGTTCCAATAATGGGTGAGCAAGAATTGCAGGGTGCGCACATTGACTACCGACGATCTACCTTTCACGAATCCCGTTTGATTTTCATGTATGAGGTTAGGAAGTACTATCGCTAGTCTATCTGCTAAAATTTTCGTGAGTAATTTATAATCCGAATTCATTAGTGAAATCGGGCGGAATGATTCGGGGGCTAAGCAGTCTCTATCCGGTTTGAGAATCAAACTGATATTTGCTTCTGTGAATCTCTGCGACATACTGGCTTCGCCTTGCAGAATACCATTGAACAACCTGGCCAATGGGCCAGCTATTTCTTGTCCAAGTATTTTATAGAACTCCCCGGGCTTTGTCCAGAGGAAGCCTCCCTATAGAGGCAAGTACCTCACTCGGGGCTATGTTTGCATTTAACGCTTGCCGCTGGGGTTCCGTTAATGTGGCCAGAGGAATGTCTCTCCAGAAATTTTCCAGAGTGTTTGTGTCAACCTCCCGCATGGTGTATAGTTTTGAATAGAATTGTGTAAATACCCTTTGTATTCCTGCTGTGTCGGTATAGACCATGTCATTGTATTTAATAGCCTGTATTGTGTTACAACCTTTATTTAGTTTGGTCAGTCTAGCCAGCATCTTTCCTGTTTTATTGCCATAGCGGTAGTACCTGGCTTGCAACCTTGTGGCATCCCTTGCTGCGTTTTGAGTTAGGTATGTGTCTCTGTGTGCTTTGGTGTCTTGATATTTGAGTCTGTTCGCTGTCGTAGGGTTGCGCAAGTATCTATTTCTGGCATTTAAAAGTTGCTTAAGCAGCAGCTCTTCCCTGACCTGCTTTTTCTTTTTGAAATTTATGACATAAGACGTCGTAGAGCCTCTCAACACTGCCTTAGCTGCCTCCCAGAACAGTACTGAATTGTTCCTATGTCCCTGATTTGTTTCAGTGTACGTTAGCCACTCCCCTATAAGATGCTTCCTAAAATTATCGTCGTGCAGCAGATACTTGGGGAATAACCATCTGGTACTGAAAGGCCTGACTAACCCTAGTTGTAGCTTTAGTGTGATTGGGGCATGATCTGAGAGAACTGGATCATCTATTCCCGCGTCCCTGACCCTAGAGTTCATGGACCCAGAAATCAAAAAATAATCAATGCGTGATAGAGTGTCCTTTGCCGGAGTGGCACAAGTGAAAACTCCTGACCTCCGGGTTCCTATCTCTCCAGATGTCCGTGAGGAGAAGAGCATTTCGAAACCTGCAAAGCAGATTTGTGTCTCTCCTAGCGTTGAGATTTGTGCTGCGACCTATCTGTGAGTGTAGTGGATTGTGGAATCTGTCAGCAGGGGTCTGCGGTGTAATATTGTAATCCCCACCAAGGACTATTGGGACATCTGCAATTTTCAGTAATTGTACTCTAAGTTCACTCCAGAAGGCTGATTTATGTGTGTGGGGCCCATAGACCCCACCTAGAAGCATTGGAGTGCCGTCGACTGTGAGCTTGAGTAAGATATATCGTCCCTGAGGATCTAACACAGTATGGGTTATGTTGTAATCTAAATTCTTGCGGAAGAGGATCGCTACACCCCTAGCTCTGTTGCTGTCATATTTAGTATAGATAATCTCACCTACCCATCCCTGTTTTAACTTTTGGTGCTCTATGGGTTTCAGATGGGTTTCTTGGAGGATCGCTATGTCTGCCTTTCTAGATTTTAAGTACTTCAATATAGTCTTTCTTTTCAATGGAGATGTGATTCCCCCTACGTTCCATGAGATAATATGTAGTCCCATCCTAAATAATAGTACAATGGGGGGATCCCTATGTGACAACCTTTATGGTGGAGACTACTACAATATACTGGCTCAATGCTACCTACGAGCAATGTGTCAAACGTTTGTGTGTGCGTTCACTTTCACTACTTACGGTGCTGACACCCTGGGGTCCTCTCCCTTTAGGAACAACAAAGGTTGAGTTATGCTGAGTCTCTAACAGCCATAGAAAATAAAATTGAATAGAATTATTGGCAGTCAGTATTAAGGTACAGTGCATATTTTAGCAGATCAATATCTCAAAGTTGAGGAAGAAAAGAAAAAAGAGAGAAAAGGAGAAAAACAATTAAACAACACAGCAACAGTGAACGATAAAGTAATGCAGTAATAAAATATATCAAGCAATCAATAATGAACCCCCCCCCTCCCCCCCCCCCCCCCCCTGTATTCCAAAAGAAAAGGATATGAAATGATGTCCTGGGCTGGGCCCACTGACATCGTGCTTCAGATATGTCCTTAGCCTCCATTCCTCTATCATGTCCCTGCAAACAAGAATAATAACCTTCAACAAATATAGCGAGGGATCGTAGATCCCACGCAGTTCATATTACACAGAGAGTGCTACTGTGGCTTCAAGGAATCTCTTCCTCCTCTATTCCATCTGCTTCATTTTGATCCATTCTGCATGGGTTTCGTGAGGTCATAAAAGCACGCAGCTGCGTGGTAGATTCAAAAAATGTCGGACCCTGAGGGGTCTGTAGCTTGAGTCTTGCTGGGTACAAGAGGGACACTGATTCACCTCTTTCCAAAAGTTCCCTACAATAGGGAGAGAATTCTCTGCGCTTCCTTGCCACTTCGGCTGAGTAATCTTGGAATAAGTGTATCTTGGATCCCTCATAGATTAGTTCCTTTGTTTGTCTGTAGGCTTTAAGGATAAGGGTTTTGTCCTTGAAGTTAAGATATTTAATCATCAATTGTCTAGATAAGGCTTTCTGTCCATTGTTGGATGGTAAAGGACCCACGCGGTGTGCTCTTTCTGCAATACATGGGATATCTGATTCAGCCATACCTAGCAGTTTCGGGAGCTCTTTTTCTGCGAATTCCATTAGTGCAGAACCTGGAACCGTTTCAGATAGCCCTACCACACGGATGTTGTTCCGCCAGGATCTGTTTTCCAGGTCCTCTATTTTAGACATTAAAGCTTTGTTTTGACGTTGAAGCTGCGTGATGTCTAGCGCTGATTCCCTCTGCTGCACCTCTGTACCTGCTACCTTTTGCTCTACTGTATTCAGTCGTGTTGAAAAGATCTTAAAATCTGAGGACAAGGTGTCTAGTCCCGTCTGTAATTGCTCAATTTTTGGTAGGAATAGGGCAGACAGCTGTGAGACTATTGGGTGGGTATCTTGTGGCAGAGGATCAGAGAGCTCCATCGCAGCCACTGGCGGCGTGTGCACTTCAGCTTGGCTTTTTTGCCGTCTTTCATGCTGGCGTTGCTTGGACATGTTATCAGTTCTTTTATTATAAGGAGTGTAATATTTTTGCATACAGACAAAAGGTGTCCCAGTGTCAGGACCAGCTCTGCTTCTTAAGATCTTATGGTCTGCAAGGATCAAGTCAGGACAGTAGATAGCTTAGGAGAGTTTCTGGGGGGGGGGGGGTGTCTTGGGGCGGGTCTCTCAGTGTTTATCTCCACGGGGCTAAAGATATCATTAAAAAGGGTGCCTCTCACTTTATTTTTAATACATGAGGCTTGGTCCTCCCTTCTGCTCCTCCAGTCAGGTAGTAAAATAAAGGCCCAATAATAGATGTCTTATCTCCCTTGTTCCCCACAGGGGCTGTGTAATGCTGCTTCACCTGTGTGTGTGGAAGGGGTTATGCCAATAAAGTTCTAGTCCTGTGCTGTGACCATACAACAGTTCCCACTACACTGCACCAATTTCACTGAGGGAGTTAACTCTTTCCCCCACACCTCTCCAGAGCTTATTATTATTATATTGTGTGAACCGTTTCTGAGCAGCAGTGTCATGCTGGTGTGCCACTGAAAAGAAAAGTTTGCTGCGTATAAGGAAAATGGCCGCCACAGCACTACTGACCTCCATTATGTAGTTCCAATCGCTGCCTTACAACTGCTGACTGTTCTCTTGTGTTTATTCGGCTGCAATTGCCGCATCAAAGGGGGTTGAGAAAAGCCCTGTGGTAGTGTAGCCGTTCCGACTGCTGCACCTCCGTTTATTCTCTTTTTTATTTGCGCTCCGGTGGGGGAGAAGTTGAAGAATCTCCTTGCCTGTTCGTGTTCGGACAGGGGTTAAGATCCCTCTGCCAAGGATAGTGGCTTAATGGGCTACTTTTAGCGCTAAACACTGCCTAATATTAGGACCAGACAACAGAGCTCTCTCAGTTGCGTCCGTTGCCAGTGCCCGCCCAACCGGAAGTCCAGTATTTTATGATTTTATATATCATTTATGTGATCACTTTGCTTATGTGATCAATTTTGTTTATTTTTTTTATTAGACTTGTGCACAAGTCAATTTATTTATTTATCATTTATACATCTCTGCAACCTCAGAAGTGGTGGACAGGTTTGGAAGCAACAGTCTGTGGTTGCACACTCATGCAAGCAAGCCTGCGTCTCATGCTCTCCCAAGCTGTATTTCTAGATTGATAAACAGAGCCCAATGTCTTTCATGCTTGACTTCATGTCTGACTTTTTTACTTGGGTACTTAAAAGATTAAAATACAAATACAGAACATCTGTTGTAGGGACAATTGATTTGGAGAGCATGTTCCAGGTGTTGAAGGCACTTAAATGTGCATTTTCAAATTAGTTAAAGGGACACTGAACCCAAATGTTTTCTTTCGTGATTCAGATAGAACGTGACATTTTAAGCAACTTTTTAATTTACTCCTATTATCAAATTTTCTTTATTCTCTTGGTATCTTTATTTGAAATGCAAGAATCTAAGTTTAGATGCCGGCCCATTTTTGTTGAACAACCTGGGTTGTCCTTGCTGGTTGGTGGATAAATTCATCCACCAATAAAAAAGTGCTGTCCATAGGTCTGAACCAAGAAAAAAACTTAGATGCCTTCTTTTTCAAATAAAGATAGCAAGAGAACGAAGAAAAATGAATAATAGGAGTAAATTAGAAAGTTGCTTAAAATTGCATGCTCTATCTGAATCATGAAAGAAAACATTTGGGTTCAGTGTCCCTTTAAGATTTCACACAGATCATACATCTTTCCTCCCTTTCTCACCTTCTGTGTCTCTTCCTAAACTTGTGAGCTTGAGGGCTTGTGAGCTTGAGAGCGCTTTGTTTAAAGGGACATTAACCCCAAACATTTTCTTTGATGATTCAGATAGAGAATACTATTTTAAACAACTTTCCAGTTTACTTCTATTATTTAATTGGCTTTATTATTTTTGTATCCTTTGTTGAAGAAGCAGCAGCAGCAGCAATGCACTACTGGGAGCTAGCTGAAAGGCAATAACATGAGGCATATATGTTTAGCCACCAATCTGCAGCTCCAGAGCCTACCTAGGTATCCTTTTCAAAAACGGATATCAAGAAAACAAAACCAATTGGATCATAGAAGTAAATTGGAAAGCTGTTTATAATCATGTTATCTATCTGAATCATGAAAAAAAACATTTGGGTTTTATGTCTCTCTTTTTAAATGTGAATCTACTACTGATTGTGCTCAAATGCAGGGCACATATTGTTTAAGTTTATTATGTAAATGTTGTAATATACCCTCCTCCATTTAATATACACCTTTATAGTGATAACTGGTAATAATATTAAAGGGGCATGTAAACCAATATTTTTTTTTACATGATTTAGATAGGTCATGTAATTTTAAACAACTTTACATTTTACTTCTATGATCACATTTTCTTTGTTCTCTTGGTATGCTTTGTTGAAAAGCTGGGAGATAAAATGTGTACGGGTCTGCAGCATTATATGGCAGCAATTTTGCAAGAATGCCATCTATTTGCAAGAGAACTAGATTGCAGCACTATTTCCTGCCATGTCGTGCTGCAGACCTGTGCACGCTACACACCTAGATATCTCTTCAGCAAAGAATAGCATGAGAACAAAGCAAATTTGATAATAGATTGCAAACTTTATTTTAAAACAGCCTAGCTGAGTTACGAAAGAAAAGTTTTGGGTTCCATGTCCCTTAAAGTGAATTAAAAGTGCATCTAAAATGCACAACATTACATTTGAAAATCATTTAATAGCACTCAGGCATAGTACGCACCTGGTTTATTTAGCAGACAAAATATGTATTGGCACAAGAGAAATAAATACAATTAACCTATAGATCACAAAGCTGTGCATCTCCCTTAGAAAATGTAAGTAACTAAAAGCTCGCTTCCATTGAGCCGTAATTCTGTTTGCGTGCGCTCGCAAGCCGATAAATATGCTATTGGAAGCAATTTTGTTTATCGACTGTTTCCAATGGCGCGTTATACCTCAATATCGGCAGCCGGACTCCAGCTGCCGAAAAAATCTTCGCGTTCCATGGAAAGTAATAGAAGCCGTTAATCGATAAATTATTCCAGGTTTCCAATGAAAGCGACAAACCGTTAATACACTGTAGGCTGTCGATACATTGAGAAATATTACACCCAGCTCAACTAGGTGTAAAAGAGGAAAATTGTGCTTTTTAAAACCTATTTTCTATTGAAATTGTAAAACTTGCAAATAATCCAAGTGTTTTAATGTAGAAATAAAATGTTATAAGTAATATTTATTGTTGGCTCATGTATAGGAATAGTTGAACTTATATTCTAATAGAAATATCAGTATATATTTAAATATAATAATATATGCAAGAACATATTTTTAGAATTCAAACTAGACCAATGCCTAGGGCAGCAATACATATATATTTATGAAGTGGTAAATATAATTATATGAAAAAATAGTATTTGATTATTGTTAAAAATATGGATAAGTGTATCTTTATTTTTCTTGAGAGGTGATCACAAGTAAGGAGCACGGACGCTAAACGTAAATTCTATAGCGTAAGGTCGGGTTACCTTATGAACTAATTGATTTTCAAGAAATCCGACGTCAGGTGGAAGCGTTAACACAACATTAACTTACCGTTACACGAAAAGAGCGACTGCACGCAATGCGCAAAATATTTCAATGGAAACCTGGTACTAAAATGGAACCGTAAATTACTTTTAGCTGTCGGCCACTTCGGAAGCTTATGGCTCCATTTTTAGCGACTCAATGGAAGCGAGCCCTAAATCGGTCACAATAAAGAACAAAATCTGACTAGATCTGCTCATCAGTAATCAATCATAAAAGTGTTAGCCTTTGGTTTGTCATCAGCTTAAAACTTTATAATGAGCTTAATTAATTTATTAAATCATTAATTCAGTTACTTACAAATTAATTAGTTAACACCAGCATGCAAAAGGGCAGAGTCATTGTCTACAGTTCTTATTGCAGCAACTAGTGTAAAACATTTACATGTCACTATGTCCCAGCAATGGTCATCACCCAGTATAATAAGGTACTGCTACTAAAAAATTCAAGTAGAACTCCCAGCTTTTTTTTCCTTATAAGTGATCATTAAATTAATAATTTCATCGAAAACATTGCAATATATTTTCAATATTTATTTTACCTACAATTGCTTTTAAGTGATAAATAAATAACGATTGTTTAGCTCAGAGAACGTTTACAGAAAAGGACACTAAGAATATGGATTCCACCCGTAAATTCAGGAAGTGTGTCGCTACTTTGATTTTGATTTGCAAAACCTTGTAAGTTTTATGCTTCTAAAATGACAATGCAAATGATTTTGCAAGACTTTTTGTGCAGAAATATACTGTTTTGCACTTGCATGTGCTGTTGCAGAACGGTGTATATGATTATAATAGCGTTTATAAATGCAGTATCTCTAGAAACTTTCATTACTTTGGCAGCACAAAAACAATCTACAGAATCTACACTCAGAGTAAAATATCTTAAACATAATGTAGTTACATCAAATATGTTAGGTTAATAGTTAAAGGGACATGAAACCCACATTTTTTCTTTCATGATTTAGAAAGAGAATGCAATTTTAAACATCTTTCTAATTTACTTCTATTATCTCATTTGTTTTATTCTCTTGATATTCTTTGCTGAAAAGCATATCTAGATATGCTTAGTAGCTGCTGATTGGTTGCTGCACATAGAAGCCTCGTGTGATTGGCTCACCCATATGCATTGCTTTTTCTTTAACTAAGGATATCTAAAAATTAAAGCAAAATAAATAATAGAAGTAAATTGTAATGTTGTTTAAATTTGTATTCTCTATCTGAATCATGAAAGAAAGATTTTGGGTTTAGTGGCCCTTTAAGCTAACATCATCACACTATATTAAACACTGCTCTTTTAGTAAAAACAAATATATTAAATCAAAGTGAACATAAAAAGAAACAGATTGTGTTAAAAAACAAACCAACTGCAAACAACTTGCAAAATAAGCACTTAGTAATTCTCAGTGTAGCCCCTGTCCTAAGAGGGGAGACATGTTTTGAACTTAAAGGGACATGAAACCCAGATTTTGTCATGATTCAGATAGAGAATACAATTTGAACAACTTCCTAATTTACTTTTATCTAATTTGCTTAGTTCTTTTGGTATCCTTTGTTGAAAAGCATATCTAGGTAGGCTCAGCAGCTGGGTGCTAGCTAAACAAGCTCAAGTTACTCAAGCATATTTATGGCATGAAGCTAGATCAGCCTTCCTGTAGAAATCCCAGCCTCCTTGTAGGGCTGTGACAGGAAGTAATGTACACTGCACAGATGAAATTTTAAAAAATAAAGGAATTAAAAAGTTAAATCCTTTTAAAAAGATGAATAATATATATTGCAATGATTTCTGTTAAGTATAACTAACTCACTGAGGAGTGATTTTTTTAAACAATAAAACAGACTGTTTAATATCCCTTTAAAGGGACATAACATTGCAAAAAGAAAGTGCTCTAATATGTTAGTTGCAATCAACAGTGGAAAAATAAACCCCTTCAAAGGGGCTAAAACATTTTTAAACTTGTCTCTAGAGCAGTGCTGGGTCCTAGCTGTACACATCTTGTGAGTCAATGATAACAGGTATATTTGTATGGCCACTGTTCTGGTAAGAGGCCGAACTTTTGAAAAGAGCGAACCATGTCACTTCCTGTGACGTTACATCGGCTGTTTTACACTTTTGGCCCTAATGCACATGCGTGCCAGTGTCATCACATACCGGGCCGCATACGTCACTGGTAAACTATTTAGACCTGTGAAATTCAGAAACCCTTTCTATAGCGCATGCGTGGGATTTTGTATCACAAATGGGGGGGGTTTATGGAAAGCTGTTTATTCGTCTCCTCGGCAATATTCGGAACTCCGCCCCCCCACTGCAACTACTCCCATTAAGCTGAGTCTCTGTGTGTGCATGACAAACAGCCACTCGGCTATCGCTACTGCTTCTTCTGCTGATCAAATGCAGCTTTTCACAGGCTCCCTTCAATGTCATTGTTTAAACATTTGTTGCAGCAGTAAGCATTGGAGCAGCAGTGCTGAGGAGACGAATAAAACAGCTTTCCATAAACCCCCCATTTGTGATACAAAATCCCACGCATGCGCTATAGAAAGGGTTTCTGAATTTCACAGGTCTAAATAGTTTCCCAGTGACGTATGCGGCCAGGTATGTGATGACGCTGGCACACATGCGCATTAGGGCCAAAAGTGTAAAACAGCTGATGTAACGTCACAGGAAGTGACATGGTTCGCTCTTTTCAAAAGTTAGGCCTCTTACCAGAACACCACCAATCACCAGCTAACTCTCAGTAGTGCACTGCTGCGCTGACTTTAACAATGTTCAACATATAGCTATATGCAAACAACAATAAAAAAAAATAACTGTACATTAGAGTATATTGTTTTTGCACTTTTATTAAATATTTTTCTTTTTCAAATCAAGCGTCATGATAAAATGTCATCACTTGGAGGTAGTATTACCATGGAAACTATTCATTTTAAGCTTTAAAAATCAGGATTAAAAGGACATTGAAGTAATTTCTTAAAAGTGCGTCAAGCTTTATTCACTGCATTGCCAAAAATCTGCGTACAAAATAAATGTTTTAAAAACGTGCTCATTATGTTATTATGAATTGTTTAGCTGGCCTGTAACACACACCTTGAAAAGACCCTTGGGTGCTTTTATCTTATCGTTTTTTACTGTAAGCAATAATTGACAGATAAACAGACCAGCTCTCTCGAACCTCTCCTCTCTTCCATCCCCTCCTTTCTTTCATGTAATTAGCAAGAGTCCATGAGCTAGGGACGTATGGGATATACATTCCTACCAGGAGGGGCAAAGTTTCCCAAACCTCAAAATGCCTATAAATACACCCCTCAACACACCCACAATTCAGTTTTACAAACTTTACCTCCTATGGAGGTGGTGAAGTAAGTTTGTGCTAGATTCTACGTTGATATGCGTTTCGCAGCAGGCTGAAGCCCGGTTTTCCTCTCAGAGTGCAGTGAATGTCAGAGGGATGTGAAGAGAGTATTGCCTATTTGAATACAATGGTCTTCCTCTAGGGGATCTATTTAATAGGTTCTCTGTTATCGGTCGTAGAGATTTCTTCTCCTACCTCCCTTTTCAGATCGACGATATACTCTTATATACCATTACCTCTACTGATTCTCGTTTCAGTACTGGTTTGGCTATCTACTATATGTAGATGAGTGTCCTGGGGTAAGTAATTCTTATTTTTTGTGACACTCTAAGCTATGGTTGGGCACTTTATATGTAAAGTTCTAAATATATGTGTTTAAACTTATATTTGCCATGATTCAGTATAATCAGTATTCATTCAGACTGTCAGTTTCATTATTTGGGATAATGCATATGAATAAATATTTTTTCTTACCTTGAAAATTTTCAGTTGACTATTTTTTCCTGCGGGCTGTTAGGCTCAGGGGGGCAGAAAATGCTTCATTTTATTGCGTCATTCTTGGCGCAAACTTTTTTGGCGAAAAATGTCATTTCCAATGCTGTAGTTGACGCCGGAAGTTGTTTGTAGTTACGTCATTTTTTTGACACATGTGTATGAGACTTTTTTGCGCCAAAAAATGTGGGCGTCGGTTTCGGCATCAGAGGATGTGGTGTCATACTTGGCACCAAAAAATATGGGTGTTATACTTGGCGCCAAAAATGTGGGCGTCTTTTTTGTTCCACTTTTTCTCACATTATTTAAGTCTCACTTTTTTGTTGCTTCTGGTTGCTAGAGGCTTGTTATTTTGCATTTTTTCCCATTCCTGAAACTGTCATTTAAGGAATTTGATAATTTAGCTTTATATGTTGTTTTTTCTATTACATATTGCAAGATGTCACAACCTGACCCTGGATCAAAATCTACTACTGGAAAGACGCTGCCTGATGCTGGTTCTACCAAAGTTAAGTGCATTTGTTGTAAACTTGTGGTAACTGTTCCTCCGGCTGTAGTTTGTGTTAGTTGCCATGATAAACTTTCCAATGCAGATAGTGTCTCCATTAGTAATATTCCTTTACCTGTTGTTGTTCCTTCAACATCTAATGTTCAGGATGTTCCTGTTAATGTAAAATAATTTGTTTCTAATTCTATTAGGAAGGCTCTGTCTGTTATTCCTCCTTCCAGTAAACGTAAAAGGTCTTTAAAAACTTCTCATATTTCGGATTAATTTTTAAGTGACCTTTTTAAGTGACCGCCATCATTCTGACTTATCTGTTTCTGATGAGGATCTATCTGGTTCAGAAGATTCTGCCTCAGATATCGATACTGATAAATCTTCATATTTGTTTAAGATGGAGTTTATTCGTTCTTTACTTAAAGAAGTGTTGATTGCATTAGATATGGAGGAGTCTAGTCCTCTTGATTCTAAATCTGCTAATCGTTTAAATTCAGTTTTTAAACCTCATGTAGTTATTCCAGAAGTTTTTCCAGTCCCTGATGCTATTTCAGAAGTGATTTCTAGGGAATGGAATAGTCTGGGTACTTCATTTACTCCTTCTCCAAGGTTTAAGAAATTGTATCCTGTGCCATCTGATAGATTAGAGTTTTGGGACAAAATCCCCAAAGTTGATGGGGCTATCTCTACTCTTGCTAAACGTACAACTATTCCTACGGCAGATAGTACTTCCTTTAAGGATCCTTTAGATACTTGAATCCTTTCTAAGGAGAGCTTATTTATGTTAAGGTAAGCTTCTTATACCTGCTATTTCTTTGGCTGATGTTGCTGCAGCTTCCACTTTCTGGTTGGAGGCTTTAGCGCAACAAGTATCAGACCATAATGCTTATACCATTGTTAAACTTCTTCAACATGCTAATAACTGTGTTTGTGATGCCATTTTTTATATCATTAGAATTGATGTCAGGTATATGTCTTTAGCTATTTTAGCTAGAAGAGCTCTATGGCTTAAAACTTGGAATGCAGATATGCATACAAAGAGAGAAGCGCTCTACCAGGAACGAACAACAGCTCAGTGGCTTGTTCTATGGCGATTTACCACCCGGAAGCAGCCTCTTTTAGACCAGTGTGCTTTTTACAGAAGAAAACTTTCCTGAAGTATATCAGTCTGATCCTGCCAATTAAGGTCAGTCCAGCCCCGAAATACCAGGCAATTCTCCTCTGAACAAGGAACATGACAACCCCAGACGATCGTTTCGGCCTCCTATGGGCCTCGTCAGTGAGGTGCAGCCACATTCCTCTAAGCACACTGGGCAAGGAGTCCACGTCTGGTTTCCCCCATCACCCATAGGGAGACTTCCCCAGGGTCATAATAATTTGCATACAAAGAGAGAAGCGCTCTACCAGGAACGAACAACAGCTCAGTGGCTTGTTCTATGGCGATTTACCACCCGGAAGCAGCCTCTTTTAGACCAGTGTGCTTTTCACAGAAGAAAACTTTCCTGAAGTATATCAGTCTGATCCTGCCAATTAAGGTCAGCCCAGCCCCGAAATACCAGGCAATTCTCCTCTGAACAAGTTTGTGTTAGTTGCCATGATAAACTTTCCAATGCAGATAGTGTCTCCATTAGTAATATTCCTTTACCTGTTGTTGTTCCTTCAACATCTAATGTTCAGGATGTTCCTGTTAATGTAAAATAATTTGTTTCTAATTCTGTTAGGAAGGCTCTGTCTGTTATTCCTCCTTCCAGTAAACGTAAAAGGTCTTTAAAAACTTCTCATATTTCGGATTAATTTTTAAGTGACCTTTTTAAGTGACCGCCATCATTCTGACTTATCTGTTTCTGATGAGGATCTATCTGGTTCAGAAGATTCTGCCTCAGATATCGATACTGATAAATCTTCATATTTGTTTAAGATGGAGTTTATTCGTTCTTTACTTAAAGAAGTGTTGATTGCATTAGATATGGAGGAGTCTAGTCCTCTTGATTCTAAATCTGCTAATCGTTTAAATTCAGTTTTTAAACCTCATGTAGTTATTCCAGAAGTTTTTCCAGTCCCTGATGCTATTTCAGAAGTGATTTCTAGGGAATGGAATAGTCTGGGTACTTCATTTACTCCTCCTCCAAGGTTTAAGAAATTGTACCCTGTGCCATCTGATAGATTAGAGTTTTGGGACAAAATCCCCAAAGTTGATGGGGCTATCTCTACTCTTGCTAAACGTACAACTATTCCTACGGCAGATAGTACTTCCTTTAAGGATCCTTTAGATAGGAAGCTTGAATCCTTTCTAAGGAGAGCTTATTTATGTTCAGGTAATCTTCTTATACCTGCTATTTCTTTGGCTGATGTTGCTGCAGCTTCCACTTTCTAGTTGGAGGCTTTAGTGCAACAAGTATCAGACCATAATGCTTATACCATTGTTAAACTTCTTCAACATGCTAATAACTGTGTTTGTGATGCCATTTTTTATATCATTAAAATTGATGTCAGGTATATGTCTTTAGCTATTTTAGCTAGAAGAGCTCTATGGCTTAAAACTTGGAATGCAGATATGACTTCTAAGTCAACATTGCTTTCTCTCTCTTTCCAAGGTAATAAATTATTTGGTTCTCAGTTGGATTTAATAATTTCAACTGTTACTGGGGGGAAGGGAGCCTTTTTGCCTCAGGACAAAAAAATCTAAAGGTAAATATAGGGCTGCTAATCGTTTTCGTTCCTTTCATCAGAATAAGGAGCAGAAGCCTGACCCTTCCTCTAAAGGAACGGTTTCCATTTGGAAACCTTCTCCAGTCTGGAATAAATCCAAGCCTTTTAGAAAGTCAAAACCAGCTCCCAAATCCGCATGAAGGTGCGGCCCTCATTCCAGCACAGCTGGTAGGGGGCAGGTTACGATTTTTCAAGATGTTTGGATCAATTCGATTCACAATCTTTGGATTCAGAACATTGTTTCAGAAGGGTACAGAATAGGTTTCAAGGTAAGGCCGCCTGTGAGAAGATTTTTTCTCTCACGCATTCCAGTAAATCCAGTAAAGACTCAGGCGTTTCTGAAATGTGTTTCAGACCTAGAGTCGGCTGGGGTAATTATGCCAGTTCCAGTTCTGGAACGGGGTCTGGGGTTTTACTCAAATCTATTCATTGTACCAAAGAAGTAGAATTCCTTCAGACCAGTTCTGAATCTAAAAATATTGAATCGTTATGTAAGGATACCAACATTCAAAATTGTGAGTATAAGGACTATTCTGCCTTTTGTTCAGCAAGGGCATTATATGTCTACAATAGACTTACAGGATGCATATCTTCATATTCCGATTCATCCAGATCACTATCAGTTTCTGAGATTCTCTTTTCTAGACAAGCATTACCAGTTTGTTGCTCTTCCATTTGGCCTAGCAACAGCTCCAAGGATCTTTTCGAAGGTTCTCGGTGCCCTTCTCTCTGTAATCAGAGAACAGGGTATTGCGGTATTTCCTTATTTGGACGATATCTTGGTACTTGCTCAGTCTTTACATTCTGCAGAATCTCATATGAATCAACTTGTGTTGTTTCTTCAAAGACCTGGTTGGAGGATCAATTTACCAAAGAGTTCCTTGATTCCTCAGACAAAGGTAACCTTTTTGGGTTTCCAAATAGATTCAGTGTCCATGACTTTGTCTCTAACGGAAAAGAGACGTCTGAAATTGGTTTCAGCTTGTCAAAACCTTCAGTCTCAATTGTTCCCTTCGGTAGCATTGTGCATGGAAATTCTAGGTCTCATGGCTGCTGCATCGGACGCGATCCCTTTTGCTCGTTTTCACATGAGACCTCTCCAGCTTTGTATGCTGAACCAGTGGTGCAGGGATTATACAAAGATATCACAATTAATATCCTTAAATCCCAATGTTCGATCTTCTCTAACTTGGTGGTTGAATCACCATCGTTTAATTCAAGGGGCCTCTTTTGTTCGTCCAACCTGGACTGTGATCTCAACAGATGCGAGTCTTTCAGGTTGGGGAGCTGTATGGGGATCTCTGACAGCGCAGGGGGTTTGGGAATCTCAGGAGGCGAGATTACCAATCAACATTTTGGAACTCCGTTCGATTTTCAGAGCTCTTCAGTTCTCGCCTCTTCTGAAGAGAGAATCGTTTATTTGTTTTCAGACAGACAATGTCACAACCGTGGCGTATGTCAATCATCAAGGTGGGACTCACAATCCTCAAGCTATGAAAGAAGTATCTCGGATACTTGTATAGGCGGAATCCAGCTCCTGTCTAATTTCTGCGGTTCACATCCCAGGTGTAGACAATTGGGAAGCGGATTATCTCAGTCGCCAGACGTTACATCTGGGCGAATGGTCTCTTCACCCAGAGGTATTTCTTCAGATTGTTCAAATCTGGGGACTTTCAGAAATAGATCTGATGGCCTCTCATCTAATCAAGATACTTCCCAGGAATCTGTCCAGATCCAGGGATCCTCAGGCAGAAGCAGTGGACGTGTTGTCGCTTCCTTGGAATTATCATCCTGCCTATATCTTTCCGCCTCTAGTTCTTCTTACAAAAGTGATTTTCAAAATTCTAATGGAGCGTTCGTTTGTACTGCTGGTGGCTCCAGCATGGCCTCACAGGTTTTGGTATGCGGATCTCATTCGGATGGCCAGTTGCCAACCTTGGACACTTCCCTTAAGACCAGACTTTCTATCTCAAGGCCCATTTTTCCATCAGGATCTCAAATCATTAAATTTGAAGGTATGGAAATTGAACGCTTGATTCTTAGTCATAGAGGTTTATCTGACTCAGTGATTAATACTATGTTACAGGCTTGTAAATCTGTGTCTAGAAAGATTTATTATCTAGTCTGGAAGACTTACATTTCTTGGTGTTCTTCTCATAAATTCTCTTGGCATTCTTTTAGAATTCCGAGAATTTTACAGTTTCTTCAGGATGGTTTGGATAAGGGTTTGTCTGCAAGCTCTTTGAACGGACAAATCTCTGCTCTTTCTGTTCTTTTTCACAGAAAGATCGCTAATCTTCCTGATATTCATTGTTTTGTACAGGCTTTGGTTCGTATCAAACCTGTCATTAAGTCAATCTCTCCTCCTTGGAGTCTTAATTTGGTTCTGAGGGATTTACAGGCTCCTCCGTTTGAACCTATGCATTCTCTGGATATTAAACTACTTTCTTGGAAAGTTTTTTTCCTTTTGGCCATCTCTTCTGCTAGAAGAGTTTCTGAGTTATCTGCTCTTTCTTGTAAATCTCCTTTTCTGATTTTTCATCAGGATAAGGCGGTGTTGCGGACTTCATTTCAATTTTTACCTAACGTTGTGAATTCTAACACCATTAGAAGAGAAATTGTTGTCCCTTCATTGTGTCCTAATCCTAAGAATTCTCTGGAAAGATCTTCACATTCTTTGGATGTAGTTAGAGCTTTGAAATATTATGTTGAAGCTACTAAAGATTTTACAAAGACTTCTAGTCTATTTGTTATCTTTTCTGGTTCCAGGAAAGGTCAGAAGGCCTCTGCCATTTCTTTGGCGTCTTGGTTAAAGTCTTTGATTCATCATGCTTATGTGGAGTCGGGTAAGTCCCCTCCTCAAAGGATTACGGCTCATTCTACTAGGTCAGTTTCTACTTCCTGGGCTTTTAGGAATGAAGCTTCTGTTGATCAGATTTGCAAAGCAGCAACTTGGTCTTCTTTGCATACTTTTACTAAATTCTACCATTTTGATGTTTTCTCTTCTTCTGAAGCAATTTTTGGTAGAAAAGTACTTCAGGCAGCTGTTTCAGTTTGATTCTTCTGCTTAAAATTTCAGTTTTTTTCATTATAGAGATTAAAACTTTTGATTTGGGTTGTGGATTATTTTTTCAACGGAATTGGCTGTCTTTATTTTATCCCTCCCTCTCTAGTGACTCTTGCGTGGAAGTTCCACATCTTGGGTATCTGCTATCCCATACGTCACTAGCTCATGGACTCTTGCTAATTACATGAAAGAAAACATAATTTATGTAAGAACTTACCTGATAAATTCATTTCTTTCATATTAGCAAGAGTCCATGAGGCCCACCCTTTTTATGGTGGTTATGATTTTTTTGTATAAAGCACAATTATTCCAATTCCTTATTTTTGATGCTTTTCGCTCCTTTCTTATCACCCCACTTCTTGGGTATTCGTTAAACTGAATTGTGGGTGTGGTGAGGGGTGTATTTATAGGCATTTTGAGGTTTGGGAAACTTTGCCCCTCCTGGTAGGAATGTATATCCCATACGTCACTAGCTCATGGACTCTTGCTAATATGAAAGAAATGAATTTATCAGGTAAGTTCTTACATAAATTATGTTTTTCCTGCCCTGACCAATCTATCTACCACTATAACTCCACTTTTACATCGGTCCTTGACAATCTCGCCCCTCTTACCATAGCTCGGAAATCATTCACTCATCCTCAGCCCTGGCATACTCTTCTGACATGGTACCTACGCAGATGTTCCCGTACTGCTGAGCAACACTGGAGAAAATCTCTGAGTTCATCTAACTTTCTTTTTTTTTTATCTTGAACTCTTACTATTCTGCCCTTAAAGGGACATAATACTCATATGCTAAATCACTTGAAACTGATGCAGTATAACTGTAAAAAGCTGACAGGAAAATATCACCTGAGCATCTCTATGTAAAAAAGGAAGATATTTTACCTCACAATCTCCTCAGCTCAGCAGAGTAAGTTCTGTGTAAAAAGTTATACTTCACCTGCTCCCAGCTGCAGGTAAAAATAAAAAATAAAATGAAGAAATGAACAGCAGTCAATCAGCATCAGCAGTGCTTTGGTCATGAACTCTTATTGTGATCTCATGAGATTTCACTTAACTCTCATGAGATTTCATAGTAAGCTTCCTTTACCTGATTGGTGAAATAATATGAGAGTTCACGAGGCTCATCCTTTCAGCTGTCCCAGGACAGACACACTAAAATGCTGCTTTGAAATCCTTTACAATGGGAGGTGGCTACTGAGGAACTTTTGAGTTAAAATATCTTTCTTTTTTACATAGAGATGTTCAGGTGATATTTTCTAGTCAGCTTTTTACAGCTATGCTGCAACACTTTCAATTTGGGTATTATGGCCCTTTAATCTTTATAAGCAAAATTAATTCTCTACTCTTTCCTCTACTCTTTCTTCAAACTAAAAACTGTTAACTAGTGTTTTCCTACTCTTCTTCGCATTCTCTCTTATCTAGTCATGTAATAGCAGTGCAGATTTTAAATAGTTTAGGTGCTAATACTGTTGTATGTAAATACATATTTATATTTAGCTATTAGATGGGATATATAGCTGTGTGTTTAAAATCTGTTTAATAAATTATCAAAAACCTGAAACCTCCTTAAAGGGACAGTCTAGTCTACACCTTAGTCATCCTAAAATCTTAATCTAGATTAAGCTGCAAATATCCTCCTGCACCCTTTCTATATCAAGCAGCAGTAACAGTAAAAAATATTTTGTAATATCTTGTTTCTGGTCACTGAAATGGCTGACAACATAATGATCTGGGCTACATCATGATCTGTGCTGCATCTAGGCACAATATTAATTTTAAAATTACCTTTTTACTGTTACTGCTGCATGATATAGAAAGGGTACAGGAGAATATTTGCAGCTTAATCTAAAGTAAGACTTTAAGATGACTAAGGTGTAGTCTGTCCCTTTAAGGAAAGCGAAGATGGCAGGTTTACCTCATTCTCTTTCTTTAACTGCCCATGTGCAAACAACAATTCATGTTCACATCCTTTATATGTGTTAAGATGTATTTAGCTGATCAAGGGTCCTATTGTTCTGGGGACACAAAAATCAGTTTAAAGAAAAATATAGTACAGTGTACTCATTTGACAAAGCTGCATCATTCAATGCAAAATCCTCAGATATAAAAGAACATCATCATGCAACTTACAGTCTGTGTTTAATGTCCCTTTAAATTACAAGGAAAACAAACCTATGTTATCTGGAATTCAATTTTGAGTTTCTCTCTTTGAGTGGATAACATTTAACTGTAGAGAGCATCAAGAATATGTTTAAAACTGAATGAGTCAAGATGAATTTGAGTGAATAATCTGGCATCTTATCTTGCCAGTCTCTATTTTTTCTGACACTAGTTTGCTTTTTCTTTAAAGCCTCTAATAATTATATTATTTTATAATGTATAATAAACTCAAAGTTAAAGCCTTGCAGAGTAATGAGGGTTTATAAAGCAACCTAGGATCTGTCTTTCAGCAAAACATCTCCAAATATTAATGACCTTTCAACAGAAATGAATATATTACAGTTTAGAAATGGGTGGGGGAGTTTGCACTTGATATTAATGGAATGGATATTGTGGACTACCCTGCTCCATCCAGGGGTTGCCCCCACCCTTGATTTTCTCCCACTTTTCTGTCGCTTAAAGGGGCCTGCATGGCCAATGGTGTTTAGCTTATGGGGTGCAACTACCCTGCTCTATCCAGGGGTTGCCCCCACCCTTGATTTTCACCCACTCTGCCCAGGGAAGCCTACAATCTGTTCATGTGCTTTGGCTCTTTGTCAAACATCAGCTCTCCTTTTACTGTAGTTTCTCGGCACGTCACATGTCAACAACAGATTTTAGATGGGATCTCTGGTTTTGACCCCTGGCGACCCTTTGTCACCAACATTCTTGTAGACACATCTTTAATATCATGCAACTTCCACTCAGATCACACAATAGCAATGCAGTTGCTTAGTATGCCACATACCTGCATCAAAGCAGGCTCTGGCCCTGCTGCAGCACTCTCATCCATATACTACTCGTTTTAGACCAGATAGCACCTATAAGCTGTCACCATGGTAACACACCACCCTCCTCCCGCTGCTCGGCATCTTGCACAGTCAGTCAGGGGTTTTGCGAGAGTTGCTAGTGCAGCTCAGCGAGAGCAGGGGAGGATAACTTTCTTTTTAACTTCGGATCGGAAAAGGCTGCGGTTGTTATGGGAGCGCTCGTAGAAGTAAAAGAAGGCGCTGAATTATTATCGGTGGCTTTTGTATTTGAATCTTCGTGCAAAGGCAATACATTCTCAGGTCTCTAACCTTACGTCTGTCACTGGCTCCTCCTGCAGGCACCGCACAGAGACTCTCTGCCCGCATTAAATGAAAGCCTGTGCAGTCATTTAATGTGGGCAGAGGGTCTCGGTGCGGTGCCTGTAGGATGAGCCATTGACAGACACAAGGTTACAGAGACCTGAGAATGTATTGCATGGGTAGCCGTGTGCTGTGGTAGGGGGGGAAGGCTGAATTCCTATGCAATGTTCGCCACAATGACTGATCATCTCACTCAAAATAAAAAAACGTCACAGAGTAAAAAACAAAAACAAGCAATTTTAAAGAAATATGTCACACTGTTGTCAGTCTGCCGTGGCACACCTGAGGATCTCTCACGGCACACTGGTTAAAAAATCGCTGTTCTAGATCTTGGAGACTTGCACTTCAGAAAAATATTTCATATGCAGTAGATGGGGACATTTTTAAAATTCTTTATACAGGATTCTCTTTGGCAGTGGGCAGGCACATTATCTATGTTGAGACTAGGGGTTAATCTTCCCTTTATTGGGACGTTTTTCCTCTTTGGGTTAATTTTGTTGAAATTCTATTTTAGTATATGTGTTGGGCTTATGTTTTATACAGGGATTTATGTATAAACTTAAAGGAACAGTCTAGTCAAAAACAAACTTTCATTATTTAGATAGGGCATGTCATTTTAAACAATTTTCCAGTTTACTTCTATCACCAATTTTGCTTTATTTTCTTGGTATTCTTAGTTGAAAGCTAAATCTAGGGGGTTCGTATGCTAATTTCTAAGCCCTTGAAGGCTGCCTCTTAACTCAGGGCATTTTGACAGTTTTTGACCACTAGAGGGTGTTAGTTCATGTGTTTAATATAGATAATACTGTGCTCACGCACGTGGAGTTCCTAGGAGCCCGCACTTATTGTCTAAAATGCAAGTCTGTCAAAAGAACTTAAATAAGGGGCAGTTTGCAGAGGTTTAGATACAAGATAACCACAGAGGTAAAAAGTGTATTAATATAACTGTGTTGGTTATGCAATATTAGGGAATGGGTAATAAATGGATTATCTATCTTTTAAAACAATAAATATTCTGGTGAAGACTGTCCCTTTAAAATTTGGCAGTTGGTTTTCTTTGCTTGCTTAGCTAGAACAGGCTTACTGACAGACTGCTTGAGCGTTTGTGTAAATTTAGCTCCGGTGTTGTAGGCAGAGGGAAGTGCGCGCCTTTTACTTGCCGCGTAGTTTCCTCTCTCTGATTAGGAGGATACGTCAGTAGCCTCTGAGGGTGAAATCTCAGATTCGGACAGTATTATTCCTTCATCTGTTACTGAAGAAGTAGACTTCAGATTTAAGCTTGAACACCTTTGTGTACTGTTAAAGGAGGTATTGGCTACTTTGGACAACTCTGATACTTCTGTCGTTGTCAACTCTATTAAGTCTAGTTAACTTATTAAATACTATGATGTTCCTTCCTCTGTGGAAGTTTTTCCTGTCCCAGACCATGTGACGGAGATTACAGTTGTATGCAAAAGTTTAGGCACCCCTGACAATTTCCATGATTTTAATTTTTAATTAATTGAGTATTTGGATCAGCAATTTCATTTTGATCTATCAAATAACTAAAGGACACAGTAATATTTCAGTAGTGAAATGAGGTTTATTTGATTAACAGAAAATGTGCAATATGCATCAAAACGAAATTAGACAGGTGCATAAATTTGGGCACCCTTGTCATTTTGTTGATTTGAATATCTGTAACTACCTAGCACTGATTAATTGGAACACACAATTGGTTTGGTGAACCCATTAAGCCTTGAACTTCATAGACAAGTGCATCCAATCATGAGAAAAGGTATTTAAGGTGGCCAATTGCAAGTTGTTGTTCTTTTTGACTCTCCTCTGAAGAGTGGCAACATGGGGGCCTCAAAACAACTTTCAAATGATATCACAGAGATTTAGTTGAAATTATTTTTATTGCAAATCATATAAAAAATTACATCACATATTATTCATTCAGGTAAAATCTCTTGCTCCTCCCACCACTTCAAGAAGAGATCTTCAGTTCCTTGCCTAGTAGGCTTGAGTTCATGTGATGCCAAAATAGAAAAAGTAGGGTTTTAACATAGATTCAACCAGAGTAGTCTGTATTTCTGCATGTCCGCATATATCATTGTAGCTTCCAAAAGAGAGAAGAGTGGATATCTTTCAAGAAGAAAATAGACTTTGTAACATTACAACCATCTCCTTCCCTCTATAGCTCTCCATTCTGTAAATTGAATCCCTTTTTCCCCAACTGTATATGGTAACAATAAATATTAAACAACAAAACAAAATATAAACTCTAACTTGCCTGTCTCATCCGATCTCCCGCCGCAGATCCAGGGAGGAAGCCCCCCCCATGTTGTACATGGGGTTCTCATAAACAGTCGGTGTCTTATGTCCCCTTGTAACTTTTATTTAATGTCTAAGTTCTATAATGCCGGAGTATTATAGCTCTTTAACTGTAGTGTATTAATATCCCTTCAGAATCCAGTAATTCCATATCTTCAAGAACTGGTCATGATTCCCTTGTATAAAAGAGGCTGATTCGGACATCCTATATGTAGCTGTGATCTTTTCTATTATTTCTCCCCATGTGGGGGTCCCTGTCTTCCAGTATCTGGCCACACATATCCTGGTGGCTGTGAATAAAGTGTGTATAAATGTGTTTATGGCTTTGTTAAAGGGTTTGATGTATTCATTCAATAGTGCCTGGGACATTGTCAAGTTTATATTTTTTGACAGGACCTCACTTAGTAGTGTAGATAGCTTATACCATACCTGTTGTATCTGGGGGCACTCCCACCACATATGTATATATGTCCCTATCTCTGTACACCCTCTATAACAATTTTTGTTGCCCCTCTGATTATAGTGTGATGTGATTATTATAGTGTGATGTGATTATTAGGGTGAGATACCACCTGAAGGTGGTCTTAATACAGTTTTCTTTGAAATCTGCACTGATCAGACCCTTCCCTATCACAGAGATATAAGCTGTCAGTGTCCACTGTCAGGAACATAGTGAGGAAATGGAAGACCACAGGCACAGTTCTTGTTAAGGCCAGAAGTGGCAGGCCAAGTAAAATATCGGAGAGGCAAAGGATAGTGAGAACGATCAAAAACAGCCCACAGACCACCTCCAAAGGCCTACAACATCTTGCCACAGATGCTGTCACTGTGCATCGTTCAACAATTCAGCGCACTTTGCACAAGGAGAAGCTGTATGGGAGAGTGATGCGGAAGAAGCCTTTTCTGCACACACATGCCACAGAGTCGCTTGAGGTATGCAAACACACATTTGGACTAGCCAGCTTTGGTGGATGTCCCATCATGCTGTGGAGCTGTGTGTCCAGTGCCGGTACTGGGAATCTTGTTAAGGTTGAGGGTTGCATAGATTCCACTCAATATCAGCAGATACTTGAGAATAATGTTGAGGAATCAGTCACAAAGTTGAAGTTACGCCAGGGCTGGATATTTCAACAAGTCAACGACCCAAAACACTGCTCAAAATCTACTCTGGCATTTATGCAGAGGAACAAGTAAAATGTTCTGGAATGGCAATCCCAGTCCCCAGACCTGAATATCATTGAAAATCTGTGGGGTGATTTGAAGCGAGCTGTCCATGCTCGGCAGCCATTAAACCTAACTGAACTGGAGATATTTTGCAAGGAGGAATTGTCCAAAATACCTTCATCCAGAATCCAGACACTCATTACAGACTATAGGAAGGGTCTAGAGGCTGTTATTTCTGCTAAAGGAGGCTCTACTAAATATTGATGCAATATTTCTGTTGGGGTGCCCAAATGTATGCACCTGTCTAATTGCATTTGGATGCATACTGCATATTTTCTGTTAATCCAATAAACCTAATTTCACTACTGAAATATTACTTTGTCCTTCAGTTATTTGATAGATCAAAATAAAATTGCTGATCCAAACACCCAATTATTTATAAATGAAAATAATGAAAATGTCAGTGGTTCCTGAACTTTTGCATACAACTGTATTTCACAGGAATGGGAGAAACCAGGGATTTTCTCCCCGTCTCCTGTATTTAAAAAGATGTTTCCTGTTGCCGATTCCATTTAAAATTCTTGGCGCATGGTGCCTAAAGTAGAAGGGGCTATTTCTACTCTGGCTAAGAGGACTATGATCCCTATAGAGGATAGCTGCTCCTATCCCATGGACAAAAAGCTGGAAGCTTATTTGAAGAAGATGTATGTTTATCAAGGTCTTCAATGGCAAACTGCAGTTTCTATTGCCACAGTAGCAAGTGCGGCATCTTATTGGTGTGACGCCATGTCTGAATCGATTTTAGTAGAGACTCTGTTGGAGGAGATACAAGGATAGGATTAAGGCTCTCAAACTAGCCAATTTCTTTATTTCTGATGCTAACATGGAAGTTATTAGACTGGGAGCCAAGATGTCTGGCTTCACTGTCCTAGCCCGTATTGTGGCTAAAATCTTGGTCAGCTTCTGGTGCTTCCTTACAAGGGTAAGACCTTGTCCGGGCCTGGTCTGACAAGACAAGATGAACAGACTCAAACGATCAAAAGTCTTCCTCTCCCTCTTCCAAGCAGGAGCAGTCCAAGTCTTCTTGGAAGCCCAATCAGTCTTGGAATAAGAGGAAGCAATCAAAGATACCCTCAACTGAAGTCAGCATGAAGGGTCGGCCCCTGGTCTGGGATCGGATCAAGTGGGGGGCAGACTTTCCCTGTTTTGTCAAGTGTAGAGACGTGATGTCCCAGATCCTTGGGCTGTGGACATAGCATCTCAGGGTTACAAAATAGAATTCAAAACTTTCCCTCCCAGGGGCAGATTCCACCTCTCAGGATTATCTGCAGACCAGGTAAAAAGAGAGGCATTCTTGAACTACGTTCATGACCTTTCCTCCCTGGGAGTGATTGTTCCAGTTTCAGTATGTGAACAGAGTCTAGGATTCTATTCAAATCTGTTTGTGATGCCCAAAAAAGAAGGAACTTTTTGACCCATCTTAGACCTAAATTGCCTCAACAAGTTTCTCAGGGTACCATCCTTAAAAATGAAAACCATTTGTTCCATTCTTCCTTTGGTCCAAGAGGGTAAGTCCCTGACAACCATAGACCTGAAGGATGTGTATCTTCATGTTCCCATTCAGGGAAATTCCTGAGATTCGCCTCTCTAGACAAACACTTTCAGTTTGTGGCTCTTCCATTTGTCCTTGCCACAGCTCCCAGAATTTTCTCAAAGGTTCTGGGGGCTCTCTTGGCAGTGATCAGGTCTCGGGGAATTGCAGTGGCGCCGTTCCTGGACGACATATTGGTTCAGGCACCATCTTTTCAACAAGCAAACCTACAGAGATCTTGTTGCCTTTTCTACTTTACCACGGTTGGAAAGTGAATCTGGAAAAGAGTTCCCTTGTTCCAGCTACAAGGGTGGTTTTCTTAGGGACCATAATAGATAACCTATTTATGAAAAAATTTCTGACGGAAGGTCAGAGGATAGATCTAGACCAGTCGACAAGATACTCTTTCCCGTGGTGGCATTCTCAGGACCATCTGTCTCAGGGCACATGCTTCTGGAGACCTTCCTGGGTGATTGTGACCACTGACACCAGCCTGCTAGACTGGGGAGCAGTCTGGGACTCGTTAATGGCGCATGAACTATGGACTCGGGATATGCTCTCCCCATAAACGTATTGTAATTGAGAGCAATTTACAATGCTCTTATGGCTTAGCCTCAATTGTACTTAACCTGGTTTGTCAGGTTTCAGTTGGACAACATCACCTCAGTGGCTTACATCAACCACCAGGGAGGAACTCGGAGTTCCTTAGCCATGAAGGAGGTGGCATGGATTATTCAGTGGGCGAAAGATCACAATTGTTTTCTATCTGCCATCCACATTTCTTGAGTGGACAACTGGGAAGCGGATTTCCTGAGCAGACAGACATTTCATCCAGTAGAGTAGGCTCACCATCCGGAGGAGTTCTCCAGGTTAACCCTCAAATGGGGAGTGCCGGAGTTGGATCTAATGGCGTCTCGGCAGAATGCCAGGCTTCCAAGGTAGAGTTCAAGGTCAAGAGATCCTTAGGCCGCTCTGATAGATGCTCTGGCGGTTCCTTGGGATTTCGGTCTAGCATACCTGTTTCCTCCATTTGCGCTCCTTCCACAACTTATTGCTCGTATCAAACAGGAGAGAGTATTGTTAATTCTAATATCTCCTGCATGGCCTTGCAAGATCTAGTATGCAGACCTAGTGAAGATGTCATCTCGACCACCATGGAGGTTGCCTCTGAGGAAGGACCTTCTAACTCAGGGTCCATTCCTCCATCCAAATCTCATTTCTCTGAAGCTGTCTGCTTGGAGATTGAACGCTTAGTTCTGTCTAAGCGTGGATTTTCTGAGTCGTTATTGAGTCCATGATCCAGACTCAAGCCTGTTACTCGATAAATTTACCATAAGGTATGGCGTAAATACCTTTATTGGTGTGAATCTAAATTCTACTCTTGGAGTAGGGTCAGGATTCCTAGAATTTTGCCTTTTCTCCAGGAATGTCTGGAGAAAGGGTTGTCAGTCAGTTCTCTGAAAGGTCAGATTTCTGCATGATCTATTTTGTTACACAAGGGTCTGGCGGATGTTCCAAATGTTCAATCTTTTTGTCAGGCCCTGGTCAGAATCAGGCCTGTGTTTAAACCTGTTGCTCCTCCTTGGAGCCTTAATCTTGTTCTTAAAGTTTTGCAGCAGGCTCCGTTTGAGCCAATGCATTACATAGATATTAAGTTGCTTTCTTGGAAGGTTTTGTTTCTCTCTCTATCTCTTCTGCTCAGAGAGTTTCAGAACTCCTGGATTTGCAGTGTGATTCGCCTTACCTTATCTTTCATGCGGATAGGGCAGTTCTTCGTACTAAATTGGTGTTTCTTCCTAAAGTGGTTTCGGATAGAAATGTTAATCAGGAAATTGTTGTTCCTTCTCTCTGTCCCAATCCTTCTTCGCATAAAGAACTTATGTTGCACAACTTGGATGTTGTGTGTGCTCTAAAATTCTACCTACAGGCGACTAAGGATTTCCGCCAGTCTTCTGCCCTGTTTGTTTGTTTCTCAAGAAAGCATATGGCTTAAAAGGCTACTGCTATTTCTCTTTCCCTCTGGTTGAGAAGTATAATTCGTTTTGCTTATGAGACTGCTGGACAGCAGCCTCCTGAGAGAATTACAGCTCATTCCACTAGGGCTGTCTCCTCTTCTAGGGCATTCAAAAATGAAGCTTCTGTGGAACAGATTTGTAAGGCTGCAACTTGGTCCTCTCTGCATACTTTTTCCAAATTTTCCAAATTTGATGCTTTTGCGTCGGCTGAGGCCTCTTTTAGGAGAAAGGTTCTTCAAGCGGTGGTGCCTTCTGTTTAGGTCTGTCTCCCTCCCTGTTCATTCTGTGTCCTCTAGCTTGGGTATTGGTTCCCACTAATAATTGAATGAATTTGTGTACTATCCATATGAGGACACATCTGATGTAGATCTCTGAATCAGCACCCCCAGAATGTCTCTGACGTCACCACACAATGTGCTAATAACATGCCATTTGGATCATACACACAACCTATGGTGTTTCTATGTAAGCAGCCAATGAAGTATATTGCGCTAATGTGCATTTAAAAATGACTTTTATTTGCCTTTAAATGGACATGAATTCTATTGCGAGTCAGATAGAACATGCACGTTTTAACTACTTTCTATTTTACTTCTATTATTAAACTTTTCTTCATTCTTTTGGTAGCGTTTGTTAGAGTAGCAGCAATACACTCCTGGGAGCTAGCTGAATTCATCAGGTTAGCCAATGACGAGAGGGATATATGTGCAGCCACCAATCAGCTGCTAGCTCCCAGTAATACATTGCTGCTCCTGAGCCTACATAGGTATGCTTTTCAATAAAGAATACCAAGAGAAAAAATCATATTAGCTGTTTAAAATGACATGTTCTATCTGAAAGATGAAAGTTTATTTTTATCTTTACTGTCCCTTTATGGTTCAAACAAGTTTAATAGCTATCATTTGTTTACAAAATGTCTATTGAGCTTAATTTTTGCAACTACAGTGCAGGGTCCCTTATGCAAGGATGCAAATTCAAGTCTTCAGACGGTGGGCTTGAAACAAGGGTAGGGCTGCACAAATTCCGACCATGGATGTTGCCTTGCTCTCTAAGAACATGGATGGACAGGTCTCTTGCTGGGAAACATTGTCTGCCTACATGTTAATACTGTTAATACATGATTCAGTACTTTTTTGGCTTTCTACTGGCTGCTCGCTGGTAGATGAGTGTCTATTGTTAAGTATCTTTATTTTTCATTTTAGTTTGTGCATATGTATATGTGTGTGTGTGTATATGTGTGTGTATATATATATATATATATATATATATATATATATATATATATATATATATATATATATATATACACACGTTGATTGGAGTAGCCGTATTAGTCCAGAGATTTAGATATCAAAATAACAAGAGTATTGCATTGAGCAATGATACTTTTTTATTGGACTAACTATACATTACATTTGACAAGCTTTCGGAAGTACATTACAAAAAATGTTGATGGTTTTTTAAATGAAAATGATAATTCACTTCAATCTGTTTAATTCTGGACTAAATGTGGACTCTGGATTCTTAACACATTATCAAAAATGTTTGTAATGTACTTTCATTTAGTCAATTACATTGTATATTCCACATTCTTTATACATAGGTACACAGGTAAGCCTATGTCCACACTTTTGTCTTTTTTTAACTTTTGTATTCCCCCTGTATATACAATTTTACATCTTTATGGATATTGATTCAATGTTGATATATAACTTTATGTCAGTATATGCTCTATGTAAAGCTATATATTTCCCCTGTCTGTTCTCCTACACTGGACACTGTCTGCCTGTTACCTAAGCCCACCTCATGATTTTTATGACACCTCCTCCTCTCCCTGCACTGTCTTCTTAGCTATTCTGTGTTTTAAGATATAATCTGTAAATTCCATTGAATTGGTCAGTATTGCTTTAGACTTGATAAAGGAAGGAACTCTTCCGAAAGCTTGTTAACTTATAAATGTATAGTTAGTCCAATAAAAAAAGTATCATTGCTCAATGCAATACTCTTGTTATTTTGATATCTATCTATATATCTATCTATCTATCTATCTATCTATATATATATATATATATATATATATATACTGTGTGTGTGTGTATATATATATATATATATATATACATACACATCAGTTTTTATGCCTGTGTTCTTTTTCACGCCTCAACTGTTTTACACTTGTCCGCTTAGTGCACATATGTCCTCTGTCTTGCGCATTTCGGGTTTGGCGCACTTATAACTGTCAGTAATTATTGTGACCATTCTTCATAACTGCTGTGCATTATCTAGACTTTAGATGTGAAGTTCATATGTCTCCTGCTTTGTTTTGCAGTTTGGCTTAGCGCGCCTTGAATTTTTACGTTTTTATTTACTTTAGGATGGTTAATTCCCTTGTAGTCTTTCTGGGCAGATCTTTGTTATGCCAATAGGATTCTTTAAAACTTCTTTATATATTTTTTTCCATGTGCAATGCTTTCCTTTGTGATGTATTCTTGTCATTTATTTATGCTAGATTATGTGTTTAGCTATTCTCTCTAGAAATGCATTATTACTAGAATCTTGGTTTGTTTACATATTTTTCTATTTCCAGACTTTATAACTATATTTATTTACAAGGAAGTTTTTATTTCTGGTTTGGTTTTCAGTTTATATGGTGTCTGGGGGTTAAGTCCAAGAGTATTTTTAGAGCTCAGATTTCCCTTTCGTCAGAATACTGCTTAGTAATCTATTTCCTTTACCCAGTTCCTCTCCAATATTTGTGTTGTTTCAGTGTCTTTAACTGCATTTGAGGATTAGTCTCTCTGCTTGCAAGAATGCCAAGCTATTTACCAGACATATTTATATGCTCTAGAGAATGCTGTTCCCATTATTTTTTTCTGGAACAGGATCAGCAGTTTTAATATCCTCTCCCCCTCCCAAGTCTGTCTTGTATATTCAGTCTTTGATCAATAAGTTCTTGTAGGGGTAAGTTATTCCTTTTTTGAGGAAGCTTGGTTTTAGTCTGTTCTAGATCCTTGGGTTATTATTATAGTCTCAAGGATATTAAATAGGTTTCAGATCTAGGCCTCCCAAGGGAAGGATTTTTCTGTCCTATGTTCCAAGGATCCTGTAAGTCTCAAGTAAATGGACAACTCCAACCTATTCTTTGTTCCTAGAAGTAGGGGGCATTTTTGGTTCTATTCTGATCTAGAAACTTTATACATGTTTCTTTAGTTCCTACTGTTGAAATGGAAACTTTTCAGACTATTCTATGAGGTCAGTTTATATCTTCAATTGTTTTTGAGAATGCTTTCCTTTTTAATCTTATTTCTTGGAACATCTTTGATTTCTGAGATTTTCTTGTGCAGTTTGTTGGTTTTCCATATGTGGCTACAATTCTCAGAATATTCTTCAAAGTTTTGGCCGCCCTCTTATCTGTAATCAGTTTTCAGGGAATTGTTGTATTTGTTGGCCATGATGATTTCTTGGTCCAAGCAGATTTTATTTTCTGCAGACTGTTGTTGTTGTTTCTATAACATTGGTTGGAAAATCTTTTTTTCCAAATAGTCTTTTGGTTCCTCTCAGTAATGCATTGCTGTTCTGGAGCTGACTTTAACTATGTGTTTAACTATTTGCAGGGGTTTAAACTTTAAAGCATAGTTATATATAAGCAGTAGTTCCATAATAAAATGCTTTAACACATTACTGCAATTTTTTTATGTCCCGCCATTGCTTTTGTGCAAAATATATATATTTTTTTATCTATGATGCCTGTTATCTTTTCACAAGGCCACAGCACAAATATCAGTGAGTGGAAGAGACATCATATGAAGTTATTGGGGACACCAGCAATTTTTTATTTTAATAACATTTTTTTTTTATTTAATGGAAATGTTTGTTTACCATGAATAACTGATATATAATTCATAGACATTATTTACATCCCACTCATGTGCATCTGGTTCATTGTACATTACATTATATAGTTCTTAATTAACCTTTCTCCAACATAGGTGTGTCCGGTCCACGGCGTCATCCTTACTTGTGGGATATTCTCTTCCCCAACAGGAAATGGCAAAGAGCCCAGCAAAGCTGGTCACATGATCCCTCCTAGGCTCCGCCTTCCCCAGTCATTCTCTTTGCCGTTGTACAGGCAACATCTCCACGGAGATGGCTTAGAGTTTTTTGGTGTTTAAATGTAGTTTTTATTCTTCAATCAAGAGTTTGTTATTTTAAAATAGTGCTGGTATGTACTATTTACTCTGAAACAGAAAAGAGATGAAGATTTCTGTTTGTAAGAGGAAAATGATTTTAGCAACCGTTACTAAAATCGATGGCTGTTTCCACACAGGACTGTTGAGAGGAATTAACTTCAGTTGGGGGAAACAGTGAGCAGACTTTTGCTGCTTGAGGTATGACACGTTTCTAACAAGACTTGGTAATGCTGGAAGCTGTCATTTTCCCTATGGGATCCGGTAAGCCATTTTTATTAAATAAGAATAAAGGGCTTCACAAGGGCTTTAAAGACTGGTAGACATTTTTCTGGGCTAAAACGATTGATTTATAAGCATTTTTAATAGTTTATAGCTTTGAGGAGTTATTTTATTCTTGGGAATTATGTTGAATAACCGGCAGGCACTGTATTGGACACCTTTTTCACTGGGGGCCTTCTCTAATCATAGGCAGAGCCTCATTTTCGCGCCACTAATGCGCGGTTGTTTTTGGGAAGCAAGGCATGCAGATGCATGTGTGAGGAGCTCAGATACATAGAAAAAGCTTACTGAAGGCGTCATTTGGTATCGTATTCCCCTCTGGGCTTGGTTGGGTCTCAGCAAAGCAGATACCAGGGACTGTATAGGGGTTAAATATAAAAACGGCTCCGGTTCCGTTATTTTAAGAGTTAAAGCTTTCAAATTTGGTGTGCAATACTTTTAAGGCTTTAAGACACTGTGGTGAAATTTTGGTGAATTTTGAACAATTCCTTCATACTTTTTCACATATTCAGTAATAAAGTGTGTTCAGTTTAAAATTTAAAGTGACAGTAACGGTTTTATTTTAAAACGTTTTTTGTACTTTGTTATCAAGTTTATGCCTGTTTAACATGTCTGAACTATCAGATAGACTATGTTCTGTATGTGAGGAAGCCAAGGTTCCTTCTCATTTAAATAGATGTGATGTATGTGACAAAAAATTTAGAGAAAATGATGCCCAAGATGATTCCTCAAGTGAGGGGAGTAAGCATGGTACTGCATCATCCCCTCCTTCGTCTACGCCAGTCTTGCCCACACAGGAGGCCCCTAGTACATCTAGTGCGCCAATACTCCTTACTATGCAACAATTAACGGCTGTAATGGATAATTCTATCAAAAACATTTTAGCCAAAATGCCCACTTATCAGCGAAAGCGCGACTGCTCTGTTTTAGAAAATACTGAAGAGCATGAGGACGCTGATGATAATGGTTCTGTCATGCCCCTACACCAGTCTGAGGGGGCCAGGGAGGTTTTGTCTGAGGGAGAAATTTCAGATTCAGGGAAAATTTCTCAACAAGCTGAACCTGATGTGATTACATTCAAATTTAAATTGGAACATCTCCGCGCTCTGCTTAAGGAGGTGTTATCTACTCTGGATGATTGTGACAATTTGGTCATTCCAGAGAAATTATGTAAGATGGACAAGTTCCTAGAGGTCCCGGGGCCCCCCGAAGCTTTTCCTATACCCAAGCGGGTGGCGGTCATTGTAAACAAAGAATGGGAAAGGCCCGGCATACCTTTTGTCCCTCCCCCTATATTTAAGAAATTGTTTCCTATGGTCGACCCCAGAAAGGACTTATGGCAGACAGTCCCCAAGGTCGAGGGGGCGGTTTCTACTCTAAACAAACGCACTACTATCCCTATAGAAGATAGTTGTGCTTTCAAAGATCCTATGGATAAAAAATTAGAGGGTTTGCTTAAAAAGATGTTTGTTCAGCAAGGTTACCTTCTACAACCAATTTCATGCATTGTTCCTGTCACTACAGCAGCGTGTTTCTGGTTCGATGAACTAGAAAAGTCGCTCAATAAAGATTCTTCTTATGAGGAGATTATGGACAGAATTCATGCTCTTAAATTGGCTAACTCTTTTACTTTAGACGCCACTTTGCAATTGGCTAGATTAGCGGCGAAAAATTCGGGGTTTGCTATTGTGGCGCGCAGAGCGCTTTGGCTAAAATCTTGGTCAGCGGATGCGTCTTCCAAGAACAAATTGCTTAACATACCTTTCAAGGGGAAAACGCTGTTTGGCCCTGACTTGAAAGAGATTATTTCAGATATCACTGGGGGTAAGGGCCACGCCCTTCCTCAGGATAGGTCTTTTAAGGCTAAAAATAAACCAAATTTTCGTCCCTTTCGCAGAAACGGACCAGCCCCAAGTTCTACATCCTCTAAGCAAGAGGGTAATACTTCTCAAACCAAGCCAGCCTGGAGGCCAATGCAAGGCTGGAACAAAGGTAAGCAGGCCAAGAAACCTGCCACTGCTACCAAGACAGCATGAGATGTTGGCCCCCGATCCGGGACCGGATCTGGTGGGGGGCAGACTTTCTCTCTTCGCTCAGGCTTGGGCAAGAGATGTTCTGGATCCTTGGGCGCTAGAAATAGTCTCCCAAGGTTATCTTCTGGAATTCAAGGAGCTACCCCCAAGGGGGAGGTTCCACAGGTCTCAATTGTCTTCAGACCACATAAAAAGACAGGCATTCTTACATTGTGTAGAAGACCTGTTAAAAATGGGAGTGATTCATCCTGTTCCATTAGGAGAACAAGGGATGGGATTCTACTCCAATCTGTTCGTAGTTCCCAAAAAAGAGGGAACATTCAGACCAATCTTAGATCTCAAGATCCTAAACAAATTTCTCAAGGTTCCATCGTTCAAAATGGAAACCATTCGGACAATTCTTCCTACCATCCAGGAAGGTCAATTCATGACCACGGTGGATTTAAAGGATGCGTATCTACATATTCCTATCCACAAGGAACATCATCGGTTCCTAAGGTTCGCCTTTCTGGACAAGCATTACCAGTTTGTGGCACTTCCATTCGGATTAGCCACTGCTCCAAGAATTTTCACAAAGGTACTAGGGTCCCTTCTAGCGGTGCTAAGACCAAGGGGCATTGCAGTAGTACCTTACTTGGACGACATACTGATTCAAGCGTCGTCTCTACCACAAGCAAAGGCTCATACGGACATTGTCCTGGCCTTTCTCAGATCTCACGGGTGGAAAGTGAACGTAGAAAAAAGCTCTCTATCTCCGTCAACAAGAGTTCCCTTCTTGGGAACAATAATAGACTCCTTAGAAATGAGGATTTTTCTGACAGAGGCCAGAAAATCAAAACTTCTAAGCTCTTGTCAAGTACTTCATTCTGTTCTTCTTCCTTCCATAGCGCAGTGCATGGAAGTAATAGGTTTGATGGTCGCGGCAATGGACATAGTTCCTTTTGCGCGAATTCATCTAAGACCATTACAACTGTGCATGCTCAGTCAGTGGAATGGGGATTATACAGACTTGTCTCCGACGATACAAGTAGATCAGAGGACCAGAGATTCACTCCGTTGGTGGCTGACCCTGGACAACCTGTCACAAGGGATGAGCTTCCGCAGACCAGAGTGGGTCATTGTCACGACCGACGCCAGTCTGGTGGGCTGGGGCGCGGTCTGGGAACCCCTGAAAGCTCAGGGTCTTTGGTCTCGGGAAGAATCTCTTCTCCCGATAAATATTCTGGAACTGAGAGCGATATTCAATGCTCTCAAGGCTTGGCCTCAGATTGCAAAGGCCAAATTCATACGGTTTCAATCGGACAACATGACGACTGTATATCAACCATCAGGGGGGAACAAGGAGTTCCCTGGCGATGGAAGAAGTGACCAAAATAATTCAATGGGCGGAGACTCACTCCTGCCACTTGTCTGCAATCCACATCCCAGGAGTGGAAAATTGGGAAGCGGATTTTCTGAGTCGTCAGACATTTCATCCGGGGGAGTGGGAACTCCATCCGGAAATCTTTGCCCAAATAATTCAATTGTGGGGCATTCCAGACATGGATCTGATGGCGTCTCGTCAGAACTTCAAGGTTCCTTGCTACGGGTCCAGATCCAGGGATCCCAAGGCGACTCTAGTGGATGCACTAGTAGCACCTTGGAGCTTCAACCTAGCTTATGTGTTCCCACCGTTTCCTCTCATTCCCAGGCTGGTAGCCAGGATCAAACAGGAGAGGGTATCGGTGATCTTGATAGCTCCTGCGTGGCCACGCAGGACTTGGTATGCAGATCTGGTGAATATGTCATCGGCTCCACCATGGAAGCTACCTTTGAGACAGGACCTTCTTGTTCAAGGTCCGTTCGAACATCCGAATCTGGCCTCACTCCAACTGACTGCTTGGAGATTGAACGCTTGATTTTATCAAAGCGAGGGTTCTCAGATTCTGTCATTGATACTCTTGTTCAGGCTAGAAAGCCTGTAACTAGAAAAATCTACCATAAAATATGGAAAAATATATCTGTTGGTGTGAATCTAAAGGATTCCCGTGGAACAAGATAAAAATTCCTAAGATTCTATCCTTTCTTCAAGAAGGTTTGGAGAAAGGATTATCTGCAAGTTCTTTGAAGGGACAGATTTCTGCTTTATCTGTTTTACTTCACAAAAAGCTGGCGGCTGTGCCAGATGTTCAAGCTTTTGTTCAGGCTCTGGTTAGAATCAAGCCTGTTTACAAACCTTTGACTCCTCCTTGGAGTCTCAATTTAGTTCTTTCAGTTCTTCAGGGGATTCCGTTTGAACCCCTACATTCCGTCGATATCAAGTTATTATCTTGGAAAGTTTTGTTTTTGGTTGCAATTTCTTCTGCTAGAAGAGTTTCAGAGTTATCTGCTCTGCAGTGTTCTCCCCCTTATCTGGTGTTCCATGCAGATAAGGTGGTGTTGCGTACTAAACCTGGTTTTCTTCCGAAAGTTGTTTCTAACAAAAATATTAACCAGGAGATAGTCGTGCCTTCTTTGTGTCCGAATCCAGTTTCAAAGAAGGAACGTTTGTTGCACAATTTGGATGTAGTTCGTGCTCTAAAATTCTATTTAGAGGCTACAAAGGATTTCAGACAAACATCTTTCTTGTTTGTTGTTTATTCTGGTAAAAGGAGAGGTCAAAAAGCAACTTCTACCTCTCTCTCTTTTTGGCTTAAAAGCATCATCAGATTGGCTTATGAGACTGCCGGACGGCAGCCTCCTGAAAGAATCACAGCTCATTCCACTAGGGCTGTGGCTTCCACATGGGCCTTCAAGAACGAGTCTTCTGTTGATCAGATATGTAAGGCAGCGACTTGGTCTTCACTGCACACTTTTACCAAATTTTACAAATTTGATACTTTTGCTTCTTCTGAGGCTATTTTTGGGAGAAAGGTTTTGCAAACCGTGGTGCCTTCCATCTAGGTGACCTGATTTGCTCCCTCCCATCATCCGTGTCCTAAAGCTTTGGTATTGGTTCCCACAAGTAAGGATGACGCCGTGGACCGGACACACCTATGTTGGAGAAAACAGAGTTTATGTTTACCTGATAAATTACTTTCTCCAGCGGTGTGTCCGGTCCACGGCCCGCCCTGGTTTTTTAATCAGGTCTGATGATTTATTTTCTCTAACTACAGTCACCACGGTATCATATGGTTTCTCCTATGCAAATATTCCTCCTTTACGTCGGTCGAATGACTGGGGAAGGCGGAGCCTAGGAGGGATCATGTGACCAGCTTTGCTGGGCTCTTTGCCATTTCCTGTTGGGGAAGAGAATATCCCACAAGTAAGGATGACGCCGTGGACCGGACACACCGTTGGAGAAAGTAATTTATCAGGTAAACATAAATTCTGTTTTTTTGTACCGAAAAAAATAAAACTAATATGTTTAACCCTTGTTCTTTCTTATACATGATAAACAATTTTTAAATACCCTGTTCCTTTAATGTAATGGAGTGAATTTGTTGATTGTGAATTCAGACTACGTTGGAAACATTTTTGGAGTTTGTAGAAAGCATTGATGACACATTTAGACTGAAGAGATTGTGAGATTGAGAGCTCACAGTAAGAGACAATCTGTAAGCGCTCCAGAGATTTTCATCTTTGTGGGAAAAACATGTTCACATCGTTGGTTCTTTTAAGAAATGATAAATCACAAAGTGAAAACGCTTAGGTTTTCTATGCAGACTCCAATTGTGCATCCTACCAGTTACTAAACAAATATCTCACTGTAGACTTCTCTGGAGTAAAACGTCTTTAATCCAATTTTTTACACTGTAAATAATCAGCGAGAATCATTACTTATTCCAGATTTGGCTGTTGTAAAATGAGACATTTACACTGCTTAAAATCCAATTGACAATCAACAGCTTTTAAATTGATTTTTTTTTTCTGTAGTGATTTTAAAATCAGAATGTTTTATTTCTTAATGTATTTGTAAAACAAATATTGACATTGTGTCCTCATAAAATTGGACAAATGCATTGTGTAATTTTTCTTAACATAATCAATAGCTGGAAGACAAATTTCACTGCATTGAAGATTTATTTAGCTGTGTATGTCTGTTGTGTTTTAAACGTGATGAACGCACTAGCTTTTTATTATTGAGTAATTGAACAATATGGTTAAATAGTCCAGCACAGTAAAGGATTTATGAATATATATATATATAGTATGTATATATCTTTTATCGTATCTTATTTCCCTGGGAGCAGCCTCTTATAGCCCAGAAATGCTTTTCACAAAGGAAACTTTCCTGAAGTATCACTCTGATCCTGCCTGACAAGGTCAGTCCAGGTTTTCTATATGAAAAGCAATATTTGTCTAAAAGAGGCTGCTCCCAGGTGGTAAATTGTCACTGAACAAGCTATTAAGCTCTTCATTTCTGAGAGAATGCTTTTTTCTCTCTATGTATTTGTAATATGAATCAAGTGGAATCCTTGCCCAATGTGCTAAGAGGAATATGGCTGCATCTCACTGATGAGGCCCAATGAAGGCCGAAACAATCGTGTGGTGTTTCCATTTTCCTTGTTCAGAGAAGCGTTGTGAAGAATTGAGGTGCTCCAGATTCTTCATTGAGAGGGGTCCTCATACCAATGTTAGGCCCATTTCCCCCTTCAGAGAGCTGCTACTGAGAAATAGAGGGGAGATTGGAGTATTGGGTAGTGACACAATTACTCTTAATGAGGAGTTAGTCAGAAGCCTGTCACAGGTGTTGCAGGGATCAGTCCCTTAGTCTCCTTCTGTTAGGTTGTCAATATACTCCACACTTAGATCCTCTGCTGTGATGTACACAGCACTGGGTGGGCTCTCTACTGGAAGCAGTTATTTCTTCAGTTTTGGGCAAGCACGGTAGAGTGGGTTCGTCTGAGGTTAAGGGAACTAATTAATGCACTGATATAGGCCATGGGCCACTAGCAGGTACAGACACTAACACTTTAAACTCTAGGCTGATTTATTTAGTTTAGGAGTTTTTGGGAGATAGTTACTTTGGCTTATAGATCTCTCTAAATTATTTTTTATTTTTCAGCAATGTGTGTTTGTAGTACTTTTGCTTGCTTCCTATTCAGATAGTGTGCTCCACATAGGTAACATTCATTTGTTCTGTTTTTTTTTTTTTAAGATGGGTAGATTTGATTTAGATCAAATTATTTTAAATCACTAGTCAGTAAGACCTATTTAAATCATGGTTTTCATTTTTAAACTAATTTAATTGGTTAATCATTCATATATTCAACTTTTCACCTATAATTTATTTTATTTGCTTTGTTCTCTTGGTATCCCTTGTTGATAAGCCTGCTTAGGTAGGATCAGAAGCTGTGCACTACTGTGAGCTAGCTGCTTGTCATTGTCTCACCCAATAAATTCAGCTAGGTCCCAGTAGAATATTGCTCTCCTTCAACAAAGGATTCCAAGAGAATGAAGCAAATATGATAATAGAAGTAAATCTGAAAATTGTATGCGCTACCCGAGACCCAAAAGTTATCTTTCTCTTGTTAGGTGTATCCAGTCCATGGATCATCCATTACTTGTGGGATATTCTCCTTCCCAACAGGAAGTTGCAAGAGGATCACCCACAGCAGAGCTGCTATATAGCTCCACCCCTAACTGCCATATCCAGTCATTCTCTTGCAAGCTCTCAACATAGCTGGAGGTAGTTAGAGGAAAGTGGTAAAATATAGTTAGTTTTTTCTTCAATCAAAAGTTTATTGTTTTTAAATGGTACCGGAGTGTGCTGTTTTATCTCAGGCAGCATTTAGAAGAAGAATCTGCCTGCGTTTTTCTATGATCTTAGCAGAAGTAACTAAGATCCACTGCTATTCTCACATATGTCTGAGGAGTGAGGTAACTTCAGAGGGAGAATGGCGTGCAGGGTATCCTTCAATAAGGTATGTGCAGTTAAGTTTTTCTAGGGATGGAATTTGCTAGAAATTGCTGCTGATACCGGATTAATGTAAGTTAAAGCCTAAATACAGTGATTTAATAGCGACTAGTATCAGGCTTGCTATCAGAGGTATATACTCTGATTAATGTGCAATATAAAACGTTTGCTGGCATGTTTAATCATTTTTATATATGCTTTGGTGATAAAACTTATTGGGGCCTAGTTTTTTCCACATGGCTGGCTTTATTTTTGCCTAGAAACAGTTTCCTGAGGCTTTCCACTGTCATAGTATAAAAGTTACAGTTGGTGCAGTTAAAATTACAAACTGTGACATTCAGCTTCCCTCAGCAGTCCCCTGCATGCTATAGGTCATCTCTGAAGGGCTCAAAAGGCTTCAAAAGTAGGAGCTCAGTTGTTATGACTGTTTAAAAAAAAACATATTTTTCATTTTGTTAATCTGTTTTTTGTATTAAGGGGTTAATCATCCATTTGCAAGTGGGTGCAATGCTCTGCTAACTTGTTACATACACTGTAAAAAATTCGTTAGTTTAACTGCCTTTTTTCACTGTTATTTCAAATTTTGGCAAAATTTGTTTGTCTTAAAGGCACAGTAACGTTTTTTTTTTTTTAATATTGCTTGTTAACTTGATTTAAAGTGTTTTCCAAGCTTGCTAGTCTCATTGCTAGTCTGTATAAACATGTCTGACATAGAGGAAACCCCTTGTTCATTATGTTTAAAAGCCATGGTGGAACCCCATAGGAGAATGTGTACTAAATGTATTGATTTCACTTTAAACAATAAAGATCAGCTGTTAAAAGAATTATCACCAGAGGATTCTGACGAGGGGGAAGTTATGCCGACTAACTCTCCCCACGTGTCGGACCCTTTGACTCCCGCCCAAGGGACTCACGCTAAAATGGCGCCAAGTACATCAAAGACGCCCATAGCGATTACTTTGCAGGACATGGCGGCAATCATGGATAATACCCTGTCAGCGGTATTAGCCAGACTGCCTGAATTCAGAGGAAAGCGCGATAGCTCTGCGGTTAGACGTAATACAGAGCGCGAAGATGTTTTAAGGCCCATGTCTGATACTGCTTCACAATATGTAGAAGCTGAGGAAGAGCTTCAGTCTGTGGGTGACGTCTCTGTCTCGGGGAAACCTGATTCAGATATGTCTACTTTTAAATTTAAGCTTGAGAACCTCCGGGTGTTGCTTGGAGAGGTTTTAGCTGCTCTGAATGACTGTGACACAATTGCAGTGCCAGAGAAATTGTGTAGACTGGATAAATACTACGCGGTGCCGGTGTGTACTGACGTTTTTTCCAATACCTAAAAGGTTTACAGAAATTATTACTAAGGAGTGGGACAGACCTGGTGTGCCGTTTTCCCCCCCTCCTATTTTTAGAAAAATGTTTCCAATAGACGCCACCACACGGGACTTATGGCAGACAGTCCCTAAGGTGGAGGGAGCAGTTTCTACTTTAGCAAAGCATACCACTATCCCTGTCGAGGACAGTTGTGCTTTTTCAGATCCAATAGATAAAAAATTAGAAGGTTACCTTAAGAAAATGTTTATTCAACAAGGTTTTATCCTGCAGCCCCTTGCATGCATTGCTCCTGTCACTGCTGCTGCGGTGTTCTGGTTTGAGTCTCTGGAAGAGGCCTTTCAGACAGCTACTCCATTGACTGAAATACTTGACAAGCTTAGAACACTTAAGCTAGCTAATGCTTTTGTTTCTGATGCAATTGTTCATTTGACTAAACTAACGGCTAGGATTTCTGGATTCGCCATCCAGGCGCGTAGGGCGCTATGGCTTAAATCTTGGTCAGCTGACGTGACTTCAAAGTCTAAATTACTTAACATTCCCTTCAAGAGGCAGACCCTATTCGGGCCTGGTTTGAAGGAAATTATTGCTGACATTACTGGAGGTAAGGGTCATACCCTTCCTCAGGACAGGGCCAAATCAAGGGCCAAACAGTCTAATTTTCGTGCCTTTCGAAACCTCAAGGCAGGTGCAGCATCAACTTCCTCTGCTACAAAACAAGAGGGAACTTTTGCGCAATCCAAGCCGGCCTGGAAATCTAACCAGGCCTGGAGCAAAGGCAAGCAGGCCAGAAAGCCTGCTGCTGCCTCTAAGACAGCATGAAGGAACGGCCCCCTATCCGGCAACGGATCTAGTAGGGGGCAGACTTTCTCTCTTCGCCCAGGCGTGGGCAAGAGATGTTCAGGATCCCTGGGCATTGGAGATCATATCTCAGGGATATCTTCTGGACTTCAAAGCTTCCCCCCCCACAAGGGAGATTTCACCTTTCGAGATTATCTGTAAACCAGATAAAGAAAGAGGCATTCTTACGCTGTGTGCAAGACCTCCTAATAATGGGAGTGATCCATCCAGTTCCACAGATGGAACAAGGGCAGGGATTTTATTCAAATCTGTTTGTGGTTCCCAAAAAAGAGGGAACCTTCAGACCAATTTTGGATCTAAAGATCTTAAACAAATTCCTCAGAGTTCCATCGTTCAAAATGGAAACTATTCGGACAATCCTACCTATGATCCAGGAGGGTCAGTACATGACCACAGTGGATTTGAAGGATGCTTACCTTCACATACCGATTCACAAAGATCATCATTGGTTCCTAAGATTTGCCTTTCTAGACAGGCATTACCAGTTTGTGGCTCTTCCTTCGGGTTAGCTACAGCCCCAAGAATTTTTACAAAGGTACTGGGGTCTCTTCTGGCGGTCTTAAGACCACGGGGCATAGCAGTGGCCCCTTATCTAGACAACATCCTGATACAGGCGTCAAACTTCCAAATTGCCAAATCTCATACGGACATAGTGTTGGCATTTCTGAGGTCGCATGGGTGGAAAGTGAACGAGGGAAAGAGTTCTCTATCACCCCTCACAAGGGTTTCCTTCCTAGGAACTCTGATAGATTCTGTAGAAATGAAAATTTACCTGACGGAGTCCAGGTTATCAAAGCTTCTAAATTCCTGCCGTGTTCTTCACTACATTCCGTGCCCTTCGGTGGCTCACTGCATGGAAGTGATTGGCTTAATGGTAGCGGCGATGGACATAGTGCCATTTGCGCGCCTACATCTCAGACCGCTGCAATTATGCATGCTCAGTCAGTGGAATGGGGATTACACAGATTTGTCCCCTCTGCTAAATCTGGATCAAGAAACCAGAGATTCTCTTCTCTGGTGGCTATCTCGGGTCCATCTGTCCAAAGGTATGACCTTTCACAGGCCAGATTGGACAATTGTAACAACAGATGCCAGCCTTCTAGGTTGTGGTGCAGTCTGGAATTCCCTGAAGGCTCAGGGATCGTGGACTCAGGAGGAGAAACTCCTCCCAATAAATATTCTGGAGTTAAGAGCAATATTCAATGCTCTTCTAGCTTGGCCTCAGTTAGCAACCCTGAGGTTCATCAGATTTCAGTCGGACAACATCACGACTGTGGCTTACATCAACCATCAAGGGGGGACCAGGAGCTCCCTAGCGATGTTAGAAGTCTCCAAGATAATTCGCTGGGCAGAGACTCACTCTTGCCATCTATCAGCGATCCATATCCCAGGTGTAGAGAACTGGGAGGCGGATTTTCTAAGTCGTCGGACTTTTCATCCAGGGGAGTGGGAACTCCATCCGGAGGTGTTTGCTCAATTGGTTCATCGTTGGGGCACACCAGAATTGGATCTCATGGCGTCTCGCCAGAACGCCAAGCTTCCTTGTTATGGATCCAGGTCCAGGGACCCAGAAGCGACGCTGATAGATGCTCTAGCAGCACCGTGGTTCTTCAATCTGGCTTATGTGTTTCCACCGTTTCCTCTGCTCCCTCGACTGATTGCCAAAATCAAACAGGAGAGAGCATCGGTGATCTTGATCGCGCCTGCGTGGCCACGCAGGACCTGTTATGCAGACCAGGTGGACATGTCATCCTTTCCACCTTGGCCTCTGCCTCTGAGACGAGACCTTCTACTACAAGGTCCTTTCAATCATCCAAATCTAATTTCTCTGAGACTGACTGCCTGGAGATTGAACGCTGGATTTTATCAAGGCGTGGCTTCTCCGAGTCAGTCATTGATACCTTAATACAGGCACGAAAGCCTGTAACCAGGAAAATCTACCATAAGATATGGCGCAAATATCTTCATTAGTGTGAATCCAAGAATTACTCATGCAGTAAGGTTAGGATTCCTAGGATATTGTCCTTTCTCCAAGAGGGTTTGGATAAAGGATTATCAGCTAGTTCTTTAAAGGGACAGATTTCTGCTCTGTCTATCCTTTTGCACAAGCGTCTGGCAGAGGTTCCAGACGTCCAGGCATTTTGTCAGGCTTTGGTTAGAATTAAGCCTGTGTTTAAACCGGTTGCTCCTCCATGGAGCTTAAACTTGGTTCTTAAGGTTCTTCAAGGAGTTCCGTTTGAACCCCTTCATTCCATTGATATCAAACTTTTATCTTGGAAAGTTCTGTTTTTGATGGCTATTTCCTCGGCTCGTAGAGTCTCTGAGTTATCAGCTTTACAATGTGATTCTCCTTATCTGATTTTCCATACAGATAAAGTAGTTCTGCGTACAAAACCTGGGTTTTTACCTAAGGTAGTTTCCAACAAGAATATCAATCAAGAGATTGTTGTTCCATCATTGTGTCCTAATCCTTCTTCAAAGATGGAACGTCTTTTACATAATTTGGACGTAGTCCGTGCTTTAAAGTTTTACTTACAAGCGACTAAAGATTTTCGTCAAACATCTTCCCTGTTTGTTGTTTACTCTGGACAGAGGAGAGGTCAAAAGGCTTCGGCAACCTCTCTTTCTTTTTGGCTTCGGAGCATAATACGCTTAGCCTTTGAGACTGCTGGACAGCAGCCCCCTGAAAGGATTACAGCTCATTCTACTAGAGCTGTGGCTTCCACCTGGGCCTTTAAAAATGAGGCTTCTGTTGAACAGATTTGCAAAGCGGTGACTTGGTCTTCGCGTCATACCTTTTCAAAATTTTACAAATTTGATACTTTTGCTTCTTCGGAGGCTATTTTTGTTAGAAAGGTTCTACAGGCAGTGGTCCCTTCCGTTTAAGTACCTGCCTTGTCCCTCCCTTCATCCGTGTACTTTAGCTTTGGTATTGGTATCCCACAAGTAATGGATGATCCGTGGACTGGATACACCTAACAAGAGAAAACATAATTTATGCTTACCTGATAAATTTATTTCTCTTGTGGTGTATCCAGTCCATGGCCCGCCCTGTCCTTTTAAGGCAGGTCTAAATTTTAAACTACAGTCACCACTGCACCCTATGGTTTCTACTTTCTCGGCTAGTTTCGGTCGAATGACTGGATATGGCAGTTAGGGGAGGAGCTATATAGCAGCTCTGCTGTGGGTGATCCTCTTGCAACTTCCTGTTGGGAAAGAGAATATCCCACAAGTAATGGATGATCCGTGGACTGGATACACCACAAGAGAAATAAATTTATCAGGTAAGCATAAATTATGTTTTCATGATTATGTCCCTTTAAGGTCTATTTATCAACTTTGTATGTTAATTTTATAACATTTTGCTGTGAAGAAGGGGCATGTTATTTCTGCAGACACAAATTCACAATTTTGAGAACTAAAAAAATCAATAATATGTGATTGTGATAATATCTTCAAGATAGAAAAATTCAAAAATAATCTGACAGAAACCTTTGGGAGAGCATAACATCATGAATAGATTAATGGAATTAATTTACCAAAAACAAAACATTACAGCCATGAATATACAGCATCTTGCTATATAATGAAAAACAAATCTATATTTCAGGAATAACCTTTCGTTTATAATGTATCTTAAACTATCTTTAGATAGATTTTTTTTCCTCAAAAAGCATTTTATTTTGAAAAATCCTATTTAAATAAAAAATATACTATTTTTAAATAAAAAAAAATTTTAAAAAAATTTAAAAACTCATTTGCCTAGATTACGAATCTTGCGTTAGCCTTAAAAAGCAGCGTTGAGAGATTCCAACACTGCTTTTTAACGGCCACTGGTATTACGAGTCTGGCAGGTACAGGTGTACCACTCACTTTTTTCCTCGACTCAAGCATACCGCAAATCCCCTTACGTCAATTGCATATCCTATCTTTTTAATGGGATTTGCCTAACGCCGGTATTACGAGTCTTGGAAAAAGTGAGCGGTAGACCCTCTCCTGTCAAGACTGATACCGCATTTAAAAGTCAGTAGTTAAGAGTTTTATGGGCTAACGCCGTAACATAAAACTCTTAACTAAAATGCTAAAAAGTACACTAACACCCTTAAACTACCTTTTAACCCCTAAACCGAGCCCCCCCCCCCGCACATCTCAAACACTTTAATACATTTTTTAACCTCTAATCTGCCGACCGGACATCACTGCCACTGTAATAAATATATTAACCCCTAAACCGCCGCACTCCCGCCTCGCAAAAACACTAGTGAAATTTTATAAACCCCTAATCTGCCGTCCCTAACATCGCTGACACCTGCCTACATTTATTAACCCCTATTCTGCAGCCCCCAACATCGCCGCCACTTTATTAAATGTATTAACCCCTAAACCTAAGTCTAACCCTAACACCCCTCTAACTTAAATATAATTTAAATAAATCTAAATAAAATTATTCCAATTTAAAACTAAATACCTATAAAATAAACCCTAAAATAGCTACAATATAACTCATAGTTACATTGTAGCTATCTCAGGGTATATTTTTATTTTACAGGCAAGTTTGTATTTATTTTAACTCGGTACAATAGTTATTAACTAGCTATTAACTATTTAATAACTTCCTAGTTAAAATAAGTACAAAATTACCTGTAAAATAAAGCCTAACCTAATTTACAATTACACCTAACACTACACTATAAATAAAATTAATTACCTAAATTAAATTAAACAAATTACAATTAAAAAAAATAAACTATAGTACACAAAAAACAAACACTAAATTACAGAAAATAATAAAATAATTACAAGAATTTTAAACTAATTACACCTAATCTAATCCCCCTAATAAAATAAAAAGCCCCCCAAAATAAAAAAGCCCTACCCTACACTAAATTACAAATAGCCCTTAAAAGGGCCTTTTGCGGGGCATTGCCCCCCCAACATTACAACCCACCACCCACACACCCAACCCTACTCTAAAACCCACCCAATCCCCCCTTAATAAAACCTAACACTAACTTCTTGAAGATCACCCTACCTTGAGACGTCTTCACCCAACCGGGCAGAAGTGGACCTCCAGACGGCCAGAAGTCTTCATCCAGGCGGCATCTTCTATCTTCATCCATCTGGAGCGGGTCCATCTTCAAGCCAGCCGACGCGGAGCATCCTCTTCCAGCGACATCCAAATGAAGAATGAAGGTTCCTTTAAATGACGTCATCCAAGATGGCGTCCCTTGAATTCTGATTGGCTGATAGGATTCTATTAGCCAATCGGAATTAAGGTAGGAAAAATCCTATTGGCTGATGCAATCAGCCAATAGGATTGAGCTCACATTCTATTGGCTGATTGGAACAGCCAATAGAATGTGAGCTCAATCCTATTGGCTGATTGGATCAGCCAATAGGATTGGACCTCAATCCTATTGGCTGATTGCATCATTCAATAGGATTTTTCCTACCTTAATTCCGATTGGCTGATAGAATCCTATCAGCCAATCGGAATTCAAGGGAAGCCATCTTGGATGACGTCATTTAAAGGAACCTTCATTCTTCATTTGGATGTCGTTGGAAGAGGATGCTCCGCGTCGGCTGGCTTGAAGATGGACCCGCTCCACTCCGGATGGATGAAGATAGAAGATGCCGCCTGGATGAAGACTTCTGGCCGTCTGGAGGACCTCTTCTGCCCGTATCGGATGAAGACTTCTGCCCGTCTGGAGGTCCACTTCTGCCAGGTTGGGTGAAGACGTCTCAAGGTAGCATGATTTTCAAGGGGTTAGTGTTAGGTTTTTATTAAGGGAGGATTGGGTGGGTTTTAGAGTAGGGTTGGGTGTGTGGGTGGTGGATTTTAATGTTGGGGGGTATTGTATTTTTTTACAGGTAATAGAGCTGATTACTTTGGGGCAATGCCCCGCAAAAGGCCCTTTTAAGGGCTATTTGTAATTTAGTATAGGGTAGGGTTTTTTTTTATTTTGGGAGGCTTTTTTATTTTATTAGGGGGATTAGAGTAAGTGTAATTAGTTTAAAATTTGTGTAATTATTTTATTATTTTTTGTAATTTAGTGTTTGTTTTTTGTAGTTTAGTTTATTTTATTTTATTGTAATTAGTTTAATTTAATTTAGGTAATTAATTTATTTATAGTGTAGTGTAATTGTAACTTAGGTTAGGTTTTATTTTACAGGTAAATTTGTCTTTATTTTAACTAGGTAGTTATTAAATAGTTAATAACTATTTAATAACTATTGTACCTAGTTAAAATAAATACAAACTTGCCTGTAAAATAAAAATAAATCCTAAGCTAGTTACAATGTAACTATTAGTTATATTGTAGCTATCTTAGGGTTTATTTTATAGGTAAGTATTTAGTTTTAAATAGGACTAATTTAGTTAATTGTAGTTATTTTATTTCGATTTATTTAAATTATTTTTCAGTTGGGGGGGTTAGGTTTAGGGTTAGACTTAGGTTTAGGGGTTAATACATTTAATATAGTGGTGGCGATGTTGGGGGCGGCAGATTAGGGGTTAATAAATGTAGGTAGGTTGCGACGACATTGGGGCGGCAGATTAGGGGTTAATAAATATAATGTAGGTAACGGCGATGTTGGGGGCAGCAGATTAGGGGTTCATAAGTATAATGTAGGTTGCGGCGGTGTACGGAGCAGCAGATTAGGGGTTAATATAATGCAGGTCTCAGCGATGTCGGGGGCAGCAGATTAGGGGTTAATAAGTGTAATATATGGGGTGTTTAGATTTGGGGTTCGTGTTAGGTGTAGACATAAAAAGTATTTTCCCATAGGAAACAATCAGGGCTGCGTTAGGAGCTGAACGCTGCTTTTTTGCAGGTGTTAGGTTTTTTTTCAGCCGGCTCAGCCCCATATCGTAAGCTGCGCTGGTATTGAGGTGAGATGTGGAGCTAAATTTTGCTCAACGCTCACTTTTCTGCGGCTAACGCCGGGTTTGTAAAAACCCGTAATACCAGCGTTGTCTTAAGTGAGCTTAGTGTCTTAGGTGAGAAAAAAAGGCTCGTTAACACCGCACACCATTACCGACAAAAACTTGTAATCTCGCCGATTGATTTTTATTCACTGTTTTTAAAAGTACTTTAATTTTGCTTTTACTTATTGCGCTATTGAGCGCACACTCTGTACTTTACTTGCACGCTCCTACTCTACTCTCACAATTTCTGTTAGTGTGCTCCCAAAATTAAAATGTGTCTGGTAGTGCGATGGTTAACTTGTTTTCCCTGCATAACTAATGTCCTCCTCACTGCAGTTTCTCCTGTTATGCTAACTGTTGTTCTTGGTGTTTTTCTGTTACTCTGCAAGAATGGTAGAAGAATGCAGGACTCATTGAACAACTTTTCACAACTTTTTCACTTCTCGGTCTTTACAGTTTCAGAACCCTGAATACTATTAAATATCTGTCTCTAATGGAAAGAATTCTTAAAGCTATTAACTGTTAATTTTCTGTCTCTCTGTACCTGTTGTTCATTATTAAAGATGGAGCTCACTGGAACTGTCCCCACTTCTTTATCTTAAGACCCTTTAGATGTTAGATTCTCTGATTTATTTATTTACCCAGTTTAAATGTGTAAATTCCAAACATTTAGCTGTAAAGGCTGTGACAAACTGCATGCGAGGCGGCGTGAGGCGAAGCAGGAGCTTCACACCATGTTGCATCGCTTCTGAAGTTCAAATATTTAATCTCTGAGCGCTCAGCTTCGCGAGCTGACGCAGCAGAGTGCTCAGAGATGATAAGGGGGAGGACATACTGAGCGCGCACATCAGCATCTACACGATGCACGCCGCTCCGGTTGCAGTGTGTCACAGCCCTAAAGGCTGTGACACACTGCAAGTGATGCGGCGCGAGGCGAAGCAGCTGCTTCACTCCGCGTCGCATCGCTTCTGAAGTTTAAATATTTCATCTCTGAGCGCTCAGCTACGCGACTTGAGGCAGCAGAGTGTTTAGAGATGAAAAGGCAGGATACACTGAGCGCTCACAGCCGCATGTACACGCTGCTCGCCGCGCCGCTCCGCTTGCAGTGTGTCACAGCCTTAACTCCTCCAGCTCAGCTTTGCAATCTTTGTATGGATCATTTTATACATGCTAACCAACCTACTGCTGCTCTTGCTTCTTTGTAGACACTTTATGTATCATAAGATAACTAAAGCGGTTTAAAGTGGCAAAATCTTTTTGTACTCACCTCTCTGATATTTCACAAGTAACTGCGGAGTGGCTGGTGAAGACCACGTCACAAAAGTATTGTGTGAACACGGAAGGATCGCACACCGTAGGGGTGATTTTTGAGTATCGAGTGAATTTAAACACTAGCAGAAGAGGTGATACCCAATACCCTAAGGCTTTGAATGAAGAGTAACCCCACTGTGTATTGTCCAGCCGAGTGTGGATAAGTCACTCCAGTTTGGAGATTTTCTGTGAACTGTGCAGGATGTAGTTTATTTAAATCAATCATATAGGATTGATTGTGCCAATTTAAAAGTTGGAAATATTTTGAACAGCTATATAGAACCAAACCTTTTAGCAGTCTTTTAAGGGACATTTATTCAGGACTTTTAACTGACATTTTATTTACATATGAATTTTGGATTTTATACAGTGTAGGTTGTTCTTAAAAATGATATATTTAATTAAATATTTATTTTCTATGAATTGGAGAGTGTGATTAATAAAATTCCAGTGCACTTCAGAAAAAGAAAATTATTTATTTGCATATTTCTTGTTGACTGGATACAGAAAATGGTCTGTTTTTCCTGTTGCGTTATATTATTCTGTCTTTATATTTTGGAACTATTAGTCTATTTTCAGACGATTTTGTTTGGGCCTGGTCTACATGCAATCCTACTGTAACTGGAGGTAAAGGAGCTTTTCCCCCTCAGGACAAAAAGTCTAAGGCAAAGAATTGAGCAGTTGTTTTAATTTCTCTTCCTTGTCACAGAAACGTGAATCTTCCAGATTTTTATTGAAGTCCAATCTCAATTGGAAGAAGCCCAAACAGTCAAAAAAGCCTTCTTCCAAACCTGCATGAATGTTCGGCCCCGACCCAGATCTTCTCCTGGTAGGGGGCAGAGTACACCTTTTTTGGTACGCCTGGTCTTATATCCCAAAGGATTCTATAAAGGCAAATGCTTATCTTCAATCATTATCATACCTAGAATTCATGGAAGATTATAATTCCAGTACCTGCACTGGAACAAGGCCAAGGTTTTTACTTAAAACGTTTTATAGTTCCCAAGAAAGAGGGGACTTACAGGCCTATTCTAGATTTAAAAATTCTAAACAAGTTTCTCAGGGTTCTTACTTTCAAGATGTAAAGAATTCGGACAATTCTCCCTCTAGTTCAGCATGTTCAACATATGTCTTTGAAAGATTTGAAGGATGTTTACTTACATATCCCTATATATAAGGAGCACTATGACAAATACTTTGTTTGTTGCTGTTTTGTTTGGTCTAGCTACAGCTCCCAGATTTTTTACTAAAGTTCTGTCTGTAATGAGGGCTCAAGGCATTTTGGTGACTCCTTAACTGGACAATAATTTGGTTCATGCTCCATCTTTACCTTTAGTTGTATCTCATACAAACAAACTTTTGTTGTTTCTTTGCAAGTATGGTTGAAGAAAAAACATTCCAAAGAGTTTTCTTTGTCCACAAACTAAAGTATCTTTCATATGAGTCATTATGGACTCAATTACTACGAGAGTTTCCTTAAGGGATCATAGGAGATTAAGGTCTAGATTACAAGTGGAGCGGTATTTTACATTTTAGTTATAGCGAAAACTCTGCTAGGATTTTTATTTTGGCGCTAGTCGGATTGCGCTTGTATAACAAGTTGAAAGTAAACTGTTTTTTCTCCAGCGCTAACACAAATTGCGCTTAAAGTCGAAAATCGCAATTGCGTTTTCTCATTTCCCCATACAATTCAATGGAGAAAAAACTTTTTTTTTTTAAAAAAAACACCCACTCTCTCGCACAAACACCATGACATATTCTCATTAGTGCAAACACAACATGAAAATATGAATATTTCATATTCCTACATTCTTTACTTAACGGAATATGTTCTATTTATTCATAAATAAATTCTCTCTCACTCACTCTCTCTCACTTTCACTCTCTCTCACTTTCACTCTCTCTCACTTTCACTCTCTCTCACTTGCACTCTCACTTGCACTCTCACTTGCACTCTCACTCGCACTCTCACTCGCACTCTCTCTCACTCGCACTCTCTCATTCACTCGCACTCTCTCATTCACTCGCACTCTCTCTTACTCACACTCTCTCTCTCTCTCTCTCTCTCTCTCTCTCTCTCTCTCCTTAGAACATATTCTGTTATGTGCAGAACATTAGAGTGTGAAACATTTGCAGTAAATACATAGTTAAAACCTTTATTAAATATGAATATTGCATGAATATAATTTTACATGTTTTCATCTACTTAATGGGAAAAGGCTCGAATGTACTATACAGTGTATATGTATACATATAACCTCTTGCCGATGTAAGGACGTTCCATGCTAACGTTGTTCCAATGTTGAAAAATTAACCCAGTCATGAAATGGCTAATGTTTTTATATGTGTATGTATGTCTGTAAAAATTTATATACACATATAAATACATTATTACTTATGTATACACATATAAATACAGTAATACATATGTGCGCACACACACATATATATATACATATATATATATATATATATATATACACACATATATATATATATATATACATACATACATAAACATCATTAGACATATATATGTATGTCAATGTTAAATCCCTTTGCCTGCTTTTTTTTTCTAACACTTGAGATCTCATATCTTTTTTTTAAATAATTTTATTAGACAATGCTATTATGAGTGTAACTGTACTTTGTAATGTATTTTTTGTGTGTTTTGTGAAACTTTTTTGTTTCACAAAACAATTAACTACAGCTCTTAGATTGAGGTAAGGATTCTAGAGCAATTGCAATTTCGCTCAACTTGTAAAATTGTTTGCACCTCTGCAATGTAGCCCTAAAACTTCAGACAGCTTGTCTAAGTGTAGCCACCAATCAGCAGGCGCTACCCAGGGTTCTGAACCAAAAATGGGCCGGCTCCTAAACGTAGATTCCTGCTTTTTCAAATAAAGATAGCAAGTGAATGAAGAAACATTATTAATTGAAGTAAATTAGAAAGTTGATTCAAATTGCATGCTCTATCTGAATCATTAAATAAATAAATTTAGGTTCAGTGTCCCTTTAAGAGGGACATTTGAGCATAAAGAACAGATTTTCTTCCTAAATGGGGAGAGTCCACAGCTGCATTCATTACTTTTTGGAATTCAGAACCTGGCCTCCCGGAGGAGGCAAAGACACCCCAGCCAAAGGCTTAAATACCTCCCCCACTTCTCTCCAGTCAATCTTTGCCTTTCGTCACAGGAGGTTGGCAGAAAAGTGTCGGAAGATTTTAGAGGGTCTCTTATGGAGGGTAGTACTCTTCGAATTGGAACTGGAGTTTTAGGTAATCCTGTCAGCCTCTCAGTGAGAGCATGGATGAAAGTTAGAGTCTGGAGATGCAGGGAGAGTCTTTCTGCAAAACCATCCCGACTGTTCACAGCTCCTTAGCAATCAGCATCGACGAGTTTCGCTGTCTGCTTTCTTCACTCAAGTCCATGTCAGAAGCGAGGCTACTATCTGTCACACCTGAAGGGCTGTATTCCTGTTCCACGGCGTGGATTCTGGTAAGATCGTTTCATTTTACTTCAATGTGTGAGTGTAATGTAAACTAAGAAGTCAGGGTCTCAGTGGGACTGATTTATCTTTATGGAATCAAGGGTTAATATCTCCTGAGGGGGGTTATTTACTTAAATCATGTTTGTTATATGATTCTTTCTGCTAATGTGTAGTGAAGCTTGGGCTTGTGGCTATATCGGAACATAACAGCCTTTTTTTGTCAGGCTGCGTGGCTCTTGTGGCCTTGGCGCGTCTTTTTCTGGCCTGCATGGTGTACCTTGTGACTAGGCGTGGTCACGTTCTGCACCCCATTTCTGTTTTCCTGAACGTATAGGGTCTCTGATTGGCTGGTCCTGTTAGTGTACCCATTCTTCTTGGGCGTTCACCTGCGGGTGCTGCCCTATTTTTCTTTGATCCGGCAGGATGGTTTTATTTTTTTTCGAGAAGCTCATGTCTGTTATAAATTTTCCGGTGGGAAACATTTCTTTTCTGTAATTTGATACTAGCAATTTTGTGGTAGCTTCTTAAGGTGTTAGTATATTGTTATGTCTATAGTTCCTTTTGCCGATTTTTCTCTGGCCTGGGTCAGTTCTGAATGCCCTATGTAGCAGGCTGGTCCTGGTCGGGCACTATTTTCTGGTCCTTTAGGCCTATATCACCCACATGGTGCCAGTATATCTGGCTGTCCGGGTTGGGTGGTGAGTTGCTCACTCGGATGTGGAGTTCGTTTTACTCTAGTTCTCTCTCTCTCAAGTCGAATAAGGCTTTTGCCTTTACTAAAGATTTCCGTGGAGAGGAACAACCATGAGTTTTCACAAAATTCTTGCCCCTTGCGGGGCTAAGTCATGGAGAGGGGGCCTTTTCGTTCTTAGACATGTCTGGTTCTCGTTTCTTCTTTTGGGTGGGGCAATTGTGCTCAGTCCTCATTGTCTTGTTCCTGATTGTTGGCGTGGTTCCTGAAGCGGATCCTGTTAAAAGATTACTCTGTTGGTTTCGGAGGTCCTTGGCCTCAGAGCTAGGATTATCCATTCCCAATTGGATTGGAGGTTTAGATGATTCCTTCGACATCTGGGGTAACAGGTTGGGGCGATTTTTATCTCCTTTATGGTATTCTTATTGATGTATTTTTTGAGGCATTGATGACAAACTCTTCCTTAAGGGGTCGAGACATCTTAGGCTTCTTTTTTCCCTTCTTGGGGCTGATTGGGAGGTCATCTTTTCGTGATGTTCAAGCATTTATGGCCTTGGAGAATGTGTTTGTCTCCATTTTTTCCTGGAGCTACCCTTACTAAAATGTCTTGATTTTATCTGTCGCTAGACAGGAGTTGTGAGGCTCATCGTTAGTTCCTTGAGCTGTGGGTGTTTCCGGAATGTGATCCTGAAGGGATTGTCTTAGACTATTTTATCTTCTCAAGCTGGATTATCTAGTTCTGAGATCTTACTTTGGGGTGTTGTCCCTAGAGCCTTTAGGAGATATGGTTTCTGTTTCTGGGATGTTTAGCGGTCGTCCAGTGTACTGGTTCTCCATATGAGGTATCAATATGGTTCCTCAGCTGTTACTACATTGTAGCCGACTCCGGTTTCCGGATGTCCGGTTTTCCAGACATGTTCTTGTTTTGGATATCTGACCACATCTATTAGATGGGTCTTGGGCGGTTCAGTCCTTCTGGTTCTGAGAATTCCACTTGCCTTTTCAGGGGTTTTTGTTTTTCTCTTATCAGAGACTTGGAAATAACCTGAGGGGCAGTTTAGCTGCCTAGCAAGGGGAGTTTGCAGTCACAATCTGTTGCAGCTGTTAGCACCTTAAAAGGGGGCTCGATGGCTGTTTGTTTTCTACTGGGCTGGCTCTTCAATCGGTATTGCTTTTGCCGTCTGTCTGCTACTGCACACTCCATGCCTGTGGGTGGGTGAGTTGTTATATTTGGCTTTCTCCTCCCCTTAGGGAGATTGGTACATACCACAGTATCCACCTAGTGCCCCGGAGGTCTTCCTCTGTTTAAAGGGGTCCCTCCTGCCTTGCATGCAGGATGTCATGAAGGGTTGGATTCTAGTATTGTGCCGTCACTGTAGGTTCAGTGTAGTCTCTCTTTTGCCTGGGAGTGTCACTTCTTGTAGGGTAAGCATCTGTGTCTGGGTCCTGGATCCCAAACTCATCCTACTCATAGATTAGGTGGTTAACATGCCAGTCTTGTTATCAAATGGTGGAGTTTGCTCTTCCTATTGGTACCGTTCAATTTAGCTCCCCTCCTTTTTCCTTACTAAGTATTTGGGTTGTCCGGGCAATGGTTTATTTCCCTGTTTTCGGACATTGCCAGTCACTTTGGTGCTGAGTCCGTTGCCTCGGAGAGGGGGTCAGAGGTATGTCTGTTTGGTTGAGCCTGGACCGTGTATCTTACTTAGATCTTGTGATCCCTCCTTAACTGGGGGGCTTTGCGGTGTTTCCTTCCTCAGCAGGGGGCGTTCTCTGCTGGTTTTGGATGCTCTCCTACTTCCTTGTTTTTTCTGGGAGGGAGTGGGTTCCTGCACTCCTTCAGAATTTTTCCTATGTGGGAGTCCTGGTGTAGTTCCTAGCTTCGTTAACTGGTGTTAATGGCTGGAGTCTGCTAGACTTCTGTTGCAGAGGGAAGCCTGTGGCTTCATCTGGAGCACGATAAGATTTATGGTGCTCTTTTTAGGCAGTTCCCGGGGGGGTTATCCTTTTGTCGCTCTTTCATAGTGCGGAATGCATGCTGTGTGAGGGATGTGGTCTACCTTGTCTCTCTGGATCTCCAGGGTTGGGATGTTATATGGTCCCTTGGACTTCCGTTCAGATTGGTGTAGGGCTTTTTCCCCCCTTCTCTTTGTTCGGTGGTTGGAGTTTGCCCTCTATGCGTTTTTGTCCTGATGCAACCTTTGTTTGCGTTTGGAGTTCGGCTAGGGTGCCTTTAACCCTAACTTGTTGGTCTTTAGATCTCTGTTGAATTCTTCTTCCTCTTCCCTTTAGGGAGTATGTGGAGGTCTTATTCCCTCGGGTCATGGGTAAGTTTAAGTATGGGCTTGGAGCCTGCGGGAAGTCTCCTCGGAGGCTTTGTACTCGGTGTAATCTACTGGTTCTGCGCGGTCTCTCTCTAGGGCCTTGCTGGTTTTAACTGATGGGCAGTTACCTGGTCTTTTCAGTTTTTATCCTTCTGTTTCTGGTGAAGCAGTTGTTTTTTTTTTGTCAGGTGTAAGAGTAATTTCAGGCTGTGGTGCCCTCCGAATGAGCCGCCTTGTCTACCCTCCCTTTTTTTGCATTCTATAGCTTGGGTATTGTTTTCCCAAAAGTAATGAATGCAGCTGTGGACTCTCCCCGTTTAAGAAGAAAAACTTAAATTTATGCTTACCTGATAATTTTCTTTTCTTCTGACTGGGAGAGTCCACAGCTCCCCGCCCACGTTGTTACAAGGCGACTGTTTTGTTTTTGTAGTCTTCTGGCACCTTTTTTCACCCTGATATTTCTCCTACTGTTCCTTGTTTCCTTGACAGAATGACTGGGGGATGAGGGAAGTGGGGGAGGTATTTAAGCCTTTGGCTGGGGTGTCTTTGTCTCCTCCTGGTGGCCAGGTTCTGAATTCCCAAAAGTAATGAATGCAGCTGTGAACTCTCCCTGTCAGAAGAAAAGGAAATTATCAGGTATGCATAATTTAAGTTTTTTATATACCATTAAATGTTATTTCTGTGAGGTAATTTCAGCTGCAGATTAGCACCTGCAATAAAACTTCTTTGCACTATGGAAGTGATGGATGGATGTGTTTGTGTAAACGGTGTAATCTCTTTTGTCTTTTGTCTTGATTTTAAGATATTTTGTCTGATTATTGCAAGTACACCTGATACAAGCGCACTGTCAATTTATTAAATTGTATCAAATTATTTGTTTTGTTTATGTGCTGTTTTTAATGTTGACCATCATACTTGTTCACAAACTTTTTACTGCCGCTAAGAAGTCATTACAGTTAACAGACTGACTAGTAGCTAAAAAAGCAGACCTCAAGTTACATTTTCACATTCTATCCAGTGTTCACTTTTTTAATCGATCATCACCTGACTTTAGTCTGAACAATTTAGAGTTAGCTTTTCACTGTCACACCATCATTAAAGGCACACTGTAGTGAAAATTGACATGTTCTTATTCATTAGCGTATGTAATTTTAGTAATATCCAGCCCACTAGGCCTAGTTTCCATTGAGGTGGTAAAGTTTGGAAACTGTTGGTAAAAACATCAATCTCCATTAAAGTCTATGGAGAATTTCTATGTAACCACCAGTTTCCAGACTTTACCAATGCAATGGAAACTAGCCCTAAGTCAGTGTAGTTAAAGTTCTGCTCAGGAGCCACAGAGAACTGGTGGTGACAAGCAGACACGGCCAGTGAGCCAATCAGCATTTGCAGTCACACTGCTGTTTGTTAAACACATCTAGTCAGTAGTGCTAAAATTGCATGCTCGAACGAATGAGATCATGTACTTTTTCCAATAAAATGTCCCTTTTAATGCAAGCAGTTGCTTAAAATTAATTTGCTTCTTGAAGATCGGTAAATATTAGTTTCTAGAAAATATTCACAAAGCCAATCGTGCAAGCCGTGGTGACACTAAGCAAGAAAGAAAATGAAATAATGTATTCAGAGCCCACAGTACAGTCAGGAGCTGAATTTAACTGTGTTTATTTGTGTGGTCAAAACATTATAGAAATTTTCAGCAATCAACTCTTAGTTCTGTAGATTGGTTTAATATTGTTCAGGTACTTTAAACAAGGAAGGTGCAAAAGTAATTCTGTATTGTAGACTTGGGGACTGATTATGTAAAGCTGTCCGCGGTGAGATATTTAAGCATGAGAGTTTTCTATCTCGCTGTGCAGGTTCTAGATGTGAAGTAGAAACACTTACAATATAATGCTTTAAAAAAGAATCACAAAGATTTTGAGTCATTCCTTTCAATGCCAGCGAGTATTTGATCATGAGACTCTTGGTATTTATTCTGTTCTCACCCTGCACTGATTCAGACATTGCTCTTCATTTGAGAGTTAATTTTATTGATTTTTTTTTTTTATATAGTGACAGTTTTTAAAACTTGTTTTTAATCAAATAATATAATTTTATGTGTTTTAAATGAATATAAAACCTTGTAACTTTGCTGCAATTGTTTTTAGTAGCCAAACTCCCCCCCCCCCCCATCATGCCACTTGCCTTATTTAAAGGAGACAGGACTTTTTATTGGATTAGACAAAGCTTGCCACTATCATTTTGTAAGCAAAGCTTGCTCTGCTCTGTAGTTACTTTTCTTTCATGTAATTAGCAAGAGTCCATGAGCTAGTGACGTATGGGATATACATTCCTACCAGGAGGGGCAAAGTTTCCCAAACCTCAAAATGCCTATAAATACACCCCTCACCACACCCACAAATCAGTTTTACAAACTTTGCCTCCTATGGAGGTGGTGAAGTAAGTTTGTGCTAGATTCTACGTTGATATGCGCTCCGCAGCAGGTTGGAGCCCGGTTTTCCTCTCAGCGTGCAGTGAATGTCAGAGGGATGTGAGGAGAGTATTGCCTATTTGAATTCAATGATCTCCTTCTACGGGGTCTATTTCATAGGTTCTCTGTTATCGGTCGTAGAGATTCATCTCTTACCTCCCTTTTCAGATCGACGATATACTCTTATTTATATACCATTACCTCTGCTGATTTTCGTTTCAGTACTGGTTTGGCTTTCTACAACATGTAGATGAGTGTCCTGGGGTAAGTAAGTCTTATTTTCTGTGACACTTTAAGCTATGGTTGGGCACTTTATAAAAAAGTTCTAAATATATGTATTCAAACATTTATTTGCCTTGACTCAGGATGTTCAACATTCCTTATTTCAGACAGTCAGTTTCATATTTTAGATAATGCATATGAATAAATCATTTTTTTCTTACCTTAAAATTTGACTTTTTTCCTGTGGGCTGTTAGGCTCGCGGGGGCTGAAAATGCTTCATTTTATTGCGTCATTCTTGGTGCGGACTTTTTTGGCGCAAATTTTTTTTTCTGTTTCCGGCGTCATACGTGTCGCCGGAAGTTGCGTCATTTTTGACGTTCTTTTGCGCCAAAGGTGTCGGCGTTCCGGATGTGGCGTCATTTTTGGCGGCAAAAGCATTTAGGCGCCAAATAATGTGGGCGTCATTTTTGGCGCTAAAAAAATATGGGCGTCACTATTGTCTCCACATTATTTAAGTCTCATTATTTATTGCTTCTGGTTGCTAGAAGCTTGTTCACTGGCATTTTTTCCCATTCCTGAAACTGTCATTTAAGGAATTTGATCAATTTTGCTTTATATGTTGTTTTTTCTATTACATATTGCAAGATGTCCCACGTTGAAACTGAGTCAGAAAATCGCTGCCTGGTGCTGGAGCTACCAAAGCTAAGTGTATCTGCTGTAAACTTATGGTATCTGTTCCTCCAGCTGTTGTTTGTACTGTTTGTCATGACAAACTTGTTAATGCAGATAATATTTCCTTTAGTACTGTTACATTACCTGTTGCTGTTCCGTCAACATCTAATACTCAGAGTGTTCCTGATAACATAAGAGATTTTGTTTCTAAATCCATTAAGAAGGCTATGTCTGTTATTCCTCCTTCTAGTAAACGTAAAAAGTCTTTTAAAACTTCTCATTTTTCAGATTAATTTTTAAATGAACATCATCATTCTGATTCTGATAATGGTTCCTCTGGTTCAGAGGATTCTGTCTCAGAGGTTGATGCTGATAAATCTTCATATTTATTTAAAATGGAATTTATTCGTTCTTTACTTAAAGAAGTCCTAATTGCATTAGAAATTGAGGATTCTGGTCCTCTTGATACTAAATCTAAACGTTTAGATAAGGTTTTTAAATCTCCTGTAGTTATTCCAGAAGTTTTTCCTGTCCCTAGTGCTATTTCTGAAGTAATTTCCAGGGAATGGAATAATTTGGGTAATTCATTTACTCCTTCTAAACGTTTTAAGCAATTATATCCTGTGCCATCTGACAGATTAGAGTTTTGGGACAAAATCCCTAAGGTTGATGGGGCTGTCTCTACTCTTGCTAAGCGTACTACTATTCCTACGGCAGATGGTACTTCCTTTAAGGATCCTTTAGATAGGAAAATTGAATCCTTTCTAAGAAAAGCTTACTTGTGTTCAGGTAATCTTCTTAGACCTGCTATATCTTTAGCGGATGTTGCTGCAGCTTCAACTTTTTGGTTAGAAGCTTTAGCGCAACAAGTAACAGATCATAATTCTCATAGCATTGTTAATCTTCTTCAACATGCTAATAATTTTATTTGTGATGCCATCTTTGATATCATTAGAGTTGATGTCAGGTATATGTCTCTAGCTATTTTAGCTAGAAGAGCTTTATGGCTTAAAACTTGGAATGCTGATATGTCTTCTAAGTCTACTCTGCTTTCCCTTTCTTTCCAGGGTAATAAATTGTTTGGTTCTCAGTTGGATTCTATTATCTCAACTGTTACTGGAGGGAAAGGAACTTTTTTACCACAGGATAAAAAATCTAAAGGTAAATTTAGGTCTAATAATCGTTTTCGTTCCTTTCGTCACAATAAGGAACAAAAGCCTGATCCTTAACCCACAGGAGCGGTATCAGTTTGGAAACCATCTCCAGTCTGGAATAAATCCAAGCCTTTTAGAAAATCAAAGCCAGCTCCTAAGTCCACATGAAGGTGCGGCCCTCATTCCAGCTCAGCTGGTAGGGGGCAGATTACGTTTTTTCAAAGAAATTTGGATCAATTCCGTTCACAATCTTTGGATTCAGAACATTGTTTCAGAAGGGTACAGAATTGGCTTCAAGATAAGGCCTCCTGCAAAGAGATTTTTTCTTTCCCGTGTCCCAGTAAACCCAGCGAAGGCTCAAGCATTTCTGAAATGTGTTTCAGATCTAGAGTTGGCTGGAGTAATTATGCCAGTTCCAGTTCTGGAACAGGGACTGGGGTTTTATTCAAATCTCTTCATTGTACCAAAGAAGGTGAATCCCTTCAGACCAGTTCTGGATCTAAAAATATTGAATCGTTATGTAAGTATACCAACATTCAAAATGGTAACTGTAAGGACTATCCTGCCTTTTATTCAGCAAGGGCATTATATGTCTACAATAGATTTACAGGATGCATATCTGCATATTCCGATTCATCCAGATCACTATCAGTTTCTGAGATTCTCTTTCCTAGACAAGCATTACCAGTTTGTGGCTCTGCCGTTTGGCCTAGCTACAGCTCCAAGAATTTTTACGAAGGTTCTCGGTGCCCTTCTGTCTGTAATCAGAGAACAGGGTATTGTGGTATTTGCTTATTTGGACGATATCTTGGTACTTGCTCAGTCTTCACATTTAGCAGAATCTCATACGAATCGACTTGTGGTGTTTCTTCAACATCATGGTTGGAGGATCAATTTACCAAAAAGTTCATTGATTCCTCAGACACAGGTAACCTTTTTAGGTTTCCAGATAGATTCAGTGTCCATGACTCTATCTTTGACAGACAAGAGACGTCTAAAATTGATATCAGCTTGTCGAAACCTTCAGTCACAATCATTCCCTTCGGTAGCCTTATGCATGGAAATTCTAGGTCTTATGACTGCTGCATCGGACGCGATCCCCTTTGCTCGTTTTCACATGCGGCCTCTTCAGCTCTGTATGCTGAACCAGTGGTGCAGGGATTACACAAAGATATCTCAATTAATATCTTTAAAACCGATTGTACGACACTCTCTGACGTGGTGGACAGATCACCATCGTTTAGTTCAGGGGGCTTCTTTTGTTCTTCCGACCTGGACTGTAATTTCAACAGATGCAAGTCTTACAGGTTGGGGAGCTGTGTGGGGGTCTCTGACAGCACAAGGGGTTTGGGAATCTCAGGAGGTGAGATTACCGATCAATATTTTGGAACTCCGTGCAATTTTCAGAGCTCTTCAGTCTTGGCCTCTTCTAAAGAGAGAATCGTTCATTTGTTTTCAGACAGACAATGTCACAACTGTGGCATACATCAATCATCAAGGAGGGACTCACAGTCCTCTGGCTATGAAAGAAGTATCCCGAATTCTGGTATGGGCGGAATCCAGCTCCTGTCTAGTTTCTGCGGTTCATATCCCAGGTATAGACAATTGGGAAGCGGATTATCTCAGTTGCCAAACGTTACATCCGGGCGAATGGTCTCTTCACCCAGAGGTATTTCTTCAGATTGTTCAAATGTGGGGGCTTCCAGAAATAGATTTGATGGCCTCTCATCTAAGCAAGAAACTTCCCAGGTATCTGTCCAGTTCCAGGGATCCTCAAGCGGTAGCAGTGGATGCATTGTCACTTCCTTGGAAGTATCATCCTGCCTATATCTTTCCGTCTCTAGTTCTTCTTCCAAGTGTAATCTCCAAGATTCTGAAGGAATGCTCGTTTGTTCTGCTGGTAGCTCCAGCATGGCCTCACAGGTTTTGGTATGTGGATCTTGTCCGGATGGCCTCTTGCCAACCGTGGACTCTTCCGTTAAGGCCAGACCTTCAGTCGCAAGGTCCTTTTTTCCATCAGGATCTCAAATTCTTAAATTTAAAGGTATGGAGATTGAACGCTTGATCCTTAGTCAAAGAGGTTTCTCTGACTCTTTGATTAATACTATGTTACAGGCTCGTAAATCTGTATCTAGGGAGATATATTATAGAGTCTGGAAGACTTATATTTCTTGGTGTCTTTCTCATCATTTTTCCTGGCATTCTTTTAGAATTCCGAGAATTTTACAGTTTCTTCAGGATGGTTTGGATAAAGGTTTGTCTGCAAGTTCCTTGAAAGGACAAATCTCTGCTCTTTCTGTTCTTTTTCACAGAAAGATTGCTAATCTTCCTGATATTCATTGTTTTGTACAAGCTTTGGTTCATATAAAACCTGTCATTAAGTCAATTTCTCCTCCTTGGAGTTTGAATTTGGTTCTGAGGGCTCTTCAAGCTCCTCCGTTTGAACATATGCATTCATTGGACATTAAATTACTTTCTTGGAAAGTTTTGTTCCTTTTGGCCATCTCTTCTGCCAGAAGAGTTTCTGAATTATCTGCTCTTTCTTGTGAGTCTCCTTTTCTGATTTTTCACCAGGATAAGGCGGTGTTGCGAACTTCTTTTAAATTTTTACCTAAGGTTGTGAATTCCAACAACATTAGTAGAGAAATTGTGGTTCCTTCATTATGTCCTAATCCTAAGAATTCTAAGGAGAAATCATTGCATTCTTTGGATGTAGTTAGAGCTTTGAAATATTATGTTGAAGCTACTAAGAATTTCCGAAAGACTTCTAGTCTATTTGTTATCTTTTCCGGTTCTAGGAAAGGTCAGAAGGCCTCTGCCATTTCTTTGGCATCTTGGTTGAAATCTTTAATTCATCATGCTTATGTCGAGTCGGGTAAAACTCCGCCTCAAAGGATTACAGCTCATTCTACTAGGTCAGTTTCTACTTCTTGGGCGTTTAGGAATGAAGCTTCGGTTGATCAGATTTGCAAAGCAGCAACTTGGTCTTCTTTGCATACTTTTACTAAATGCTACCATTTTGAATCTTCTGCTTATATTTTCAGTTTTTTTCTTTATAAGATTTAAACTTTATTTTTGGGTGTGGATTTTTTTCAGCGGAATTGGCTGTCTTTATTTTATCCCTCCCTCTCTAGTGACTCTTGCGTGGAAGATCCACATCTTGGGTAGTCATTATGCCATACGTCACTAGCTCATGGACTCTTGCTAATTACATGAAAGAAAACATAATTTATGTAAGAACTTACCTGATAAATTCATTTCTTTCATATTAGCAAGAGTCCATGAGGCCCACCCTTTTTTGTGGTGGTTATGATTTTTTTTTTGTATAAAGCACAATTATTCCAATTCCTTATATTTATGCTTCGCACTTTTTTCTTATCACCCCACTTCTTGGCTATTCGTTAAACTGATTTGTGGGTGTGGTGAGGGGTGTATTTATAGGCATTTTGAGGTTTGGGAAACTTTGCCCCTCCTGGTAGGAATGTATATCCCATACGTCACTAGCTCATGGACTCTTGCTAATATGAAAGAAATTAATTTATCAGGTAAGTTCTTACATAAATTATGTTATCTTATAACCTCTGTGCCCTGCTGAGACAGATATGAGTTCACCAGGCTCAACGCTCTCTTCCTCTTTCTTTCTATTCACCTTTTCTTATGTGTGACTGACATAACTCCACAAGGTAAAGGGGCAAATCAAGTGTTTAAATCACTAGTGCTTTTGTTCTTGCCAATGAAGGGGGTTAAATCATTGCTGGGGAGAGAGAGAGAGAGGAAATAAAATAAAATAAAAAATAAAGAGTGCTGTGTTATAAATCCAGAAAGTGCATATTGTACATTGCTATATATATAGACCGTTTATGCACCCTGGTCCTAATACTTTGGCGAGTGGGAGTGCGCTATCCTCTTCATACATATATATGTTTGTGTGTTATGGGTAAAGTAAGAAATCCAGGTAATCCTAGGATTACCTGGGTAAGCCGGTCATTACCCAAGTGGCTGTGGGTTAAGCCCGATGTCCTGTAATTCCCTCAACTACACTATTTCTTTTGCCTCCACCTGGGGGGTTCAAGGAAGGCGCCCTGCCATTCCTCTGGCATCCACCCCAACTGAACCTTGGGGAATGAGGCTCGCCCCCCTTGAACCCCCCAGGTGGAGGCAAAATAGATAGTGAAGATGGGGGAATTACTGTACATGCTATATATGTTTGATGTGGTGACTCCGCACACTGAGGGGATTTATGATCATACATCAGGCTTTACCCACAGCCGCTTGGGTAATGTCCGTTTTACCCGGGTAATCCTAGGATTACCCAATATCTGACTTTACCCATAACATATATATATATTTATATATATCAAAATAACAAGAGTATTGCAGTATGCATTAATACCTTTTTTTATTGGACTAACATTGCGTAGTAAAACGTGTGTATTGAAAGGGTAGCGCTAGAACTACACTTCTTATGGACAACTCTCAAAGGGCTACCTTCTTCCTAGGTAGTGTGAAATTAGTGATAATGTGATAGGGTAGTGAGGCGCTATTTCTAGCTAAGAGTGAAATTGTTAAGTTGTGACAAAATATTATAGCACTGTGTGCAATTGGTATCCAAAGAATAAACTTGTGTGAATATAGTGATAGAAACTACATAGTATAAGGATTAGTGAAAAGGAACTATCTTCATAGATAGTATGTGTGATTAAAAAGACTCTATATATTCTCTTAGTTAAGAAAATCAAATAAAACAACAAGATAAATAAGATTCATTCGTGAATAAATAAATAAAAGGGGATTTATTAACAATCAGGAAAACAATCCTCATATGGACCAAGGTTATGAATTAAACATTCAGCTGGAGGATTGGGAATGTTATTGAGTATACATATATAATAGATTAAAATCCAAACATCTGAATATCTAGGCCAAGATATTTAAAACAATAAAAAACAATTCTAATAAACAATAACATCTGGGGCGTCTCCCCTATGATAGCTATCTTGAGATCTGTATTACAGTCTATACAAGTTGCTGTCGCAAGGAAGTCTTTAGCAATACCACCTTGGTGTTAATTATTATCAGGTATTTGTAGAGCGCCAACAGGTTCCGCAGCTCTAGGAACATGGGTGGTATATAAAAACGATTACAGGGATCAAATGGGGAGAGAGGGTCCTGCCGAAAAAAACAGATACAGTCTTACTATTCTAGCTGGTCGTCTAAGCCGCTAGTGAAATAACACCGTAGTGTAGCTGTATAACAATCAAAGTTGCTGTTGCGCCACTTAAGGGTTACAAGTAACAGTCTTACCTCCGTCGTTATCTTCATTTTACCTCTGTAAGACTGTTGTAACCCTTAAGTGGCGCAAGATCAACTTTTGATTGTTATACGGCTACACTACGGTGTTATTTCACTAGCGGCTTGGACGACCAGCTAGAATAGTAAGACTATCTGTTTTTTCCTTCAAGTCTAGCAACTATACTGACTACATTTCTTAACACCAAGGTGGTATTTCTAAAGACTTCCTTGCGGCAGCATCTTGTATAGACTGGAATACAGATCTCAAGATAGCTATCCTAGGGGAGACATCCCAGATGTTGTTGTTGTTTATTAGAATTGTTTTTTATTGTTTTATGTATCTTGGCCTAGATATTCAGATGTTTGGATTTTAATCTATTATATATGTATACTCAATAACATTCAAAATCCTCCCGCTGAATGTTATATATTCCGCTGAATGTTATATATATATATATATATATATATATATATATATATATATATATATGTATATGTATATATATATATATATATATATATATATATATATATATATATATATATATATATATAATCCTCCCGCTGAATGTTTAGTTGATAACCTTAGTCCTTATGAGGATCGTTTTCCTGATTGTTAATAAATCCCCCTTTTTTTATTTATTCATGAATAAATCTCATTTATATTGTTGTTTTATTTGATTTTCTTAACTAAGAGAATATAGAGTCTTTTTATCACACATACTATCTATGAAGATAGTTCCTTTTTACAAATCTTTATACTATATAGTTTCTATCACTATATTCACACAAGTTTATTATCCTTGCTACCCTATCACATTATTGCATAGTAAAAGTCAAGCTTTAAAGATTCCTCTCTTTCTCAGGTCTGCAGCAATACTGATCAATATAACAATATAATAGAATACACACACACACACACACACATATATATATATATATATATATATATATATATTTTAACACTAGCTTCTCTTATTTCTCTTGTAAGGTGTATCCAGTCCACGGGTTCATCCATTACTTGTGGAGGATATTCTCCTTCCCAACAGGAAATTGCAAGAGGACACCCACAGCAGAGCTGTCTATATAGCTCCTCCCCTAACTGCCACTCCCAGTCATTCTCTTGCAACTCTCGACAAGATAGGAAGTATAAGAGATATGTGGGGAACTCCCTGAAGGCTCAGGGTTCGTGGACTCAGGAGGAAGCCCTCCTTCCGATAAACATTCTGGAACTGAGAGCGATATTCAATGCTCTTCAGGCTTGGCCTCAACTAGCTGCGGTCAGGTTCATCAGATTTCAGTCGGACAATATCACGACTGTAGCCTATATCAACCATCAGGGGGGAACAAGAAGCCCCCTGGCAATGTTGGAGGTTTCAAAGATAATTCTATGGGCAGAGGTTCACTCTTGCCATCTCTCAGCTATCCATATCCCAGGAGTAGAGAACTGGGAGGCGGATTTTCTAAGTCGGCAGACTTTTCATCCGGGGGATTGGGAGCTCCATCCGGAGGTATTTGCCCAGCTGATTCAACTATGGGGCAAACCTGAACCGGATCTGATGGCGTCTCGTCAGAACGCCAAGCTTCCTTGTTATGGGTCCAGGTCAAGGGATCCCCAGGCAGCGCTGATAGATGCTCTAGCAGTGCCCTGGTCCTTCAGCCTGGCTTATGTATTCCCACCATTTCCTCTCCTCCCTCGTCTGATTGCCAAGATCAAGCAGGAGAGGGCTTTGGTGATTTTGATAGCACCTGCATGGCCACGCAGGACTTGGTATGCAGATCTGGTGGACATGTCATCCTTTCCACCATGGACTCTGCCGCTGAGGCAGGACCTAATACTCCAAGGTCCATTCAAACATCCAAATCTAATTTCTCTGCGGCTGACTGCTTGGAGATTGAATGCTTGATTTCATCAAAACGTGGTTTCTCCGAGTCGGTCATTGATACCTTAATTCAGGCTCGAAAGCCTGTCACCAGGAAAATCTATCATAAGATATGGTGTAAATATCTTCATTGGTGTGAATCCAATGGTTACTCATGGAGTAAGGTCAGGATTCCTAGGATATTATCCTTTCTCAAAGAAGGATTGGAGAAGGGATTGTCAGCTAGTTTCTTAAAGGGTCAGATTTCTGTTCTGTCTATTCTTCTGCACAAGCGTGTGGCAGATGTTCCAGACGTTTAGGCGTTTTGTCAGGCTTTAGTTAGAATCAAGCCTGTGTTTACACCTGTTGCTTTTCCATGGAGTTTAAATTTAGTTCTTAAAGTTCTTCAAGGGGTTCCGTTTGAACCTCTGCATTCCATAGATATCAAGCTTTTATCTTGGAAAGTTCTGTTTTTGGTAGCTATCTCTTCGGCTCGAAGAGTTTCAGAGTTATCTGCCTTACAGTGTGATTCTCATTATCTGATCATCCATGCAGATAAGGTAGTTTTGCGTACCAAACCTGGGTTTCTTCCTAAGGTGGTATCTAATAAGAATATCAATCAGGAGATTGTTGTTCCGTCACTGTGTCCTAATCCTTCTTCAAAGAAGGAACGTCTATTACACAATCTTGACGTGGTTCGTGCTTTAAAGTTTTATTTACAAGCTACTAAGGATTTTCGTCAAACATCTGCATTGTTTGTTGTCTACTCTGGACAGAGGAGAGGCCAAAAGGCTTCGGCATCTTCTCTTTCTTTTTGGCTGAGAAGCATAATCCGTTTAGCTTATGAGACTGCTGGCCAGCAGCCTCCTGAAAGAATTACAGCTCATTCTACTTGAGCGGTAGCTTCCACATGGGCTTTTAAAAATGAGGCCTCTGTTGAACAGATTTGTAAGGCGGCGACTTGGTCTTCGCTTCATACTTTTTCTAAATTCTACAAATTTGATACTTTTGCTTCCTCGGAGGCTATTTTTGGGAGAAAGGTCTTGCAGGCATTGGTGCCTTCCGTGTAAGTTCCTGCCTTGTCCCTCCCTTCGTCCGTGTCCTAAAGCTTTGGTATTGGTATCCACAAGTAATGGATGAACCCGTGGACTGGATACACCTTACAAGAGAAAACAAAATTTATGCTTACCTGATAAATTTCTTTCTCTTGTGGTGTATCCAGTCCACGGCCCGCCCTGTCACTTTAAGGCAGGTGTTTTTTATTTTTAAACTACAGTCACCACTGCACCGTATTGTTTCTCCTTTTTTCTTGCTTGTCTTCGGTCGAATGACTGGGAGTGGCAGTTAGGGGAGGAGCTATATAGACAGCTCTGCTGTGGGTGTCCTCTTGCAACTTCCTGTTGGGAAGGAGAATATCCCCCACAAGTAATGGATGAACCTGTGGACTGGATACACCACAAGAGAAAGAAATTTATCAGGTAAGCATAAATTTTGTTTTTTTGTTGGCTCTGAAATGTAAAATACATTTGATCAATAGCTGGTGTTGTGCATTGGACTCTTTGATTAAATTAATTGAATGTGTTGCTAGTGCACAAGTTGCATGTATTATTATACCTCTATGTTTTGTGCTTCAGAATATGACGTTATTTTACAAATGACAGTAAGCTGATGTTACATACAAAATCCCTTGCCCTTCATATATATTGTAAAATGTCTATTTTAATTTTGTATTTTCATGGAACTGCAGAAAGTGTTATGCTCAGCATGCCGGCTAACTTAAGAGGGTACTGTGCATAAAGTAGTTACAAGACTTGTGAATAACATCAAGGAGTTATAAGAAAATAAAAACAAATAACAATGCAGCACATGACGTTACATTTTTAGGTCTTTTACTGTGAATGTGTCAATTCACATAATGTCAGAGCAACGGTTTCAGTCCCATTAATGAAGACATATAGGAACATTTGTGCATCCAGCAGGGTTTGATCAGAGGTGTGCTTGATATACCATATTGTTAGAATTACTTTATATCTACTGTATGTTTCCCACACTTGTACTCAGGGAAACTTGAAGTAACAGGATCTGTCTAATATTTAGGGGGTGTATTCTCACATCCTGGCTCTTTAAAAAAAAAATGAGCGCTAATGTTAGATTATTTCTTTTCATAAAGGGGGGTGAGAGTCCACGAGCCATTGCTCCTGGAAAATTCCTCTCCTGACCACTAGGAGGATACAACAATTCCCAAAACTCCAAGAGCCCTTAAAAACCCTCCCACTCCCAAGTTATG